>NW_023365793.1:60772-66446 GCF_000003815.2 Branchiostoma floridae
TACCGTTTGGGATAGTGTCTTCTCGCCGCAAAAGCGCCACTACATCGGCTACATATAGCGGCGAGAAGCAGAACTCCAGTTAGAAGCTCTGAGGAAGATGTCTGACAGACATCGAAACGTCAGCAAGTAAGTCAAATTTTGGTTGTATAAAAGAATTCTCATATATCCTTTATATCTGGATGTTTTTCTTTTGTCTGTAAGACATTTATGAATCATCTATTGGTAAAACAAAAAATGGGATAGTGGGGGTGTTATCCCTGTATTATACGAGAAATAGATTCATGAATCACCTATTAGTAAAAAAAATGGGATTGTGGGGTTATTCCTTTATTACCTGAATAACATGCAGGTGTATTTTCAGTGACATGGGTGTGTATGGAAGGGGCCGTGTCAAGAACGAATCGTGTGATTGCGATACTTTTCGGTACATGCGTTGGTGGTGGTTAATGCTGAAGTTTAATTTGTGTGTGCGTTGAGCATTTCCGGCGCTGTATTTACAGAACGGCTGTTGCCTGTCTCTTGGTTTGATTTTGGGCCTCCCTGTGTTTGAACTTGACACGGCAGGTAGTCTTCTGTGTGCAGAAGGGGCTTTCCATGAGTTGGATTGTTCGCATTAGCAGACTCAGCTGAAGTAACCAATGTTCAATATATTGACAGGAATGATCAAAGAAGTACACTATTAGGAAGGCATATGGCTCTATAGACTGTGAATGATACATGACTGTGATAAGAATAAGGTAGTTAAAGGGCAGTCTCAACATACGTGGTTTGTCAATCGAACTGACTTCAACTCCTCTCCCATCCATTTTTTTTTCATCGTTCTGGATAGAACGTCTTTGAATTCGACAGTCTTTTGTACAACCTAACATCCCTTCGCCGATTGTATACCTATCCACAATGCCCCCCCCCCCCCTTTGATGCTGCGGCATTTTGATAGTATACGTGTTCGTCGTATTATACTTCACAAGCAGAGATTAGACTCCAGCTCTTTGACGTTTTTTGGGCGTTTTTATCCGGCTCTCTATTTGTCAGTGTTCTCTTGTCGGTCGCGAGAAAGCAAGAAAACAGTATAATATAGAAATTTCGATTAAAACGGCTAAAAACGTTTACAAAATAGCCGCAGCTTAAACTCTGCTTTGGGATTAGTCATATCATGGTCATATTGTCAGATTTCGAATTCGCGGCAAAGCAAGTCGGATCTACAGAAGCGTCATTTACTACAAAATAAGCACGTTTTGGGAAGCTTTACGACAATTTCGGTAATTTCCGGAGTTGCGTGGAGCCTCGGAGGAGGTATATTGTTTGTTTATATTTAGAACGACTGATGCGCGCGGATGTCATCCACAAAATTAAGTCAGTGTGGTCTTAGTTAGGAAATGACTGACATTGTTGGAAAGAGATTACCACTAGGTATTAGCAAACCGAAAATAAAGAAAATCGTAACACATAGATTTTCACACTTACCCGACGCGCGAGGCATAGCAACACAGCTGTGGCTGAGGTCCCATTTCCAAAACCGTGCCGGGCCGAGATGTTTGCGGTAGCGAAAAATAAAAGTGTTTACAGGAAAATACAGAAATCGTGCTCCTGATCAGTTTCTTTTATATTCTGTGTTTTTTTTTCTTATAATTTTTTTTGTTTGTTTCGGAAAGCTACCCAGACCGGCCCCGGGTTGGGAATTGGGACCTAGGCCTAATAAAATGCATAGACGGTTAATCTGGATCAACGGGGAGAATCAGTATCAGTATATCTTGCCTCTAACTACGCTGTGCAAAAGTACTTTTCTACCATGGTGTTATCGGAAATGGAAAAGTAAATGAATACGAGCTGGAAAACCTTGTCTTATTATTGATGTGTTTGACCGTAACAAGTACATTAAACAATTTATTATCATAATACTGTGACAATGCAATATGTGTTAACATAGAGAGATAGTGTAATACGTTTAGTGTAGGGAGAAGGGATAGCAAAAGACAGAAGAAAAATGTTCGCGTTGGATTTGAGTTCGCAGTAAAGTGGCCTCCGCAAAAAGCGCAAGATAAAACAACCGGAAAATTTTCTTCATTTACATTGTCTGTTTGCAAATGTATGTTGCAAATCTTGAAAGTCTTCTTAGAATTAAAAAAAAGTTCCCAGAATGACACACAACACTTTTATTTCCATCCCTAAACCTGAAATATTTTTGATGATTGTATTTATGTATTTGTTCATGTGTTACTATTACAGTCAAACCTGTATTAGCGGCCACCTTTGTATTGTGACCACCTGACCATTGCGGTCAGTCTTGTTCGGTCCCTTGGAACTTTCCCATTGACCTCGTCGTCGTCATCATTGACCTAAGCATTAGGAAATGGTCTATAGCGGCCACCTCTCTTACGCGACCATGGCCACACGATGCCCGGTCCCGTAGATACAGACACACTGCTTATTGAGACCATACAGCGGTCGTATGTCACCTTTATTTTATAATCGTAGTTTGCGAGGATTCTAGGTTACCGTCACAGGGCCAATTTGGCGGTAGCGAAAGGTACGCCTGCCTTGAACGTTGGAGCGCAACATTACGCATGGCAATATCAATCATTTTCGGTAGATTTGACTTTTGAAAATTTTTGGAATTTTCAAACGATCAAGACAATGCTACATGGTGAGAAAGTTCAGTGCGTACTGAAATCACGCATAACTCATTGCTCGTGGTCAATTGATTAACATTTTCTCTATTGTGGCCATCTGTCTATAGTGGCCACATTTCTCCAGTCTCTCTAGTGGCCTCTATAGACAGGTTATACTGTATTGTTACTACTATTATTATCTATTCATATATTACGCAGATCTTCTCTTGTGACATTTTCCCATATTTTTTAGCTGTTTCCCAGGACCCTTGTGATTCGTACTTGACCATTAGCGAACCTATGAGGTCCACCGGCTACGAGGTTGCACTAAATGCTGCTCAGCTTTGCGACAATCGACTACTACGTAACTGGTACCGGTTTGACAGTCCAGCTGGGAACGAGATGCCTACATCCTGCGTACCTCAGTACCACTGCGGCACAACGTTCCCAGTGTGGATGGATGGGCAACACCCTACTTTTGCGGACGGCGCTGTTCAAAGGGATCTTTGCGCAAACGCTGAAGTCATGGATCCACTTGGGCCGACGTGCTGTCAATGGAAGGGACGAACATTCGTAAAGAAGTGTGATGATGGCGTGGACCAGTTCTACGTGTACCTCCTTGGCCTTGACAGACTGCCTGGGTGCTACATGGCATATTGTGCAGGTATGTTTGATTAGTTTTGTTGATACAAAAACCTGGTTCACAAATGCAGTTACAAACCTTAATCTTAACTTTTACAAGTTCCTACCTCCATAAAATGTCATTGATGTTATATCAATCTCCATGAAAATGGAAACATTGTTGTGTTATGTCTATCAGTTGTAGTGTGTCATTGTGTTTGCTGTGTTGTGTCATTGCAATTGTGTCTGTGTGTCCGAAGTTTGGGTAGTCTTCCTAACTCCAAAACCTGTTGAATATGTTGGGAAAACAAAAGTCAATGTCGAGTTGGAGCAACTAGTATTCAACCTTTGTACTACAGTGGATTTTTTTGTTCTTTTTTTGCTATTTCTCCTGTGTGTTTTATCTTCGGCTTACGATTTTCAAAAGTTTTTATTGGACCAAATACATACTGTGTTTAAGAAAACTACTCTTGGATATCTTTCATTCTTTGAAATAAACATTTTGCGTTGGTGTAATAATCTCGACATGTTTGACATCATAAAAGTGATATTAGTAAGACAAATTGATCCGATTTTAACGAAAGTACGGTAGCCTTCCGCCTTCACAGAGAGATGAATGTAGAACATTCTGTTTTGCAAAAATATTATATAAATATACTCTACTGTTTTGTAACTAATGCGACGCTACTCTTTTCATCCCTTTACTAATGGCGATTCTAGTTATGTAGACAATTTTGGATTTCCCGGTGAAATGGCACCAGAATGAAGCTGCGATTGGTCATTTTACTATAAAGGCTGCCTTGCAGACATAAGTTTGTTATCTTCGGGAGTGAATTTCGCCCCTAGCCCTCCAAGGCTAAATACAATCAATAATTAAAAAAAAAATCTTTATTAAAACAAGGTTCTGGCAGCCAGTGGCTGAATTGTGTCTTGATGTACAGAAAAACTCTGCTTGTTTCGACATAAATTATTAATCACTAAGACTTGATTACACTTGAAAACTAATGATCAAGAGGAGCATTGCTGTTTCAGCGGATATAAGGTTAACCATCAGTAAAAATAAATATCACATACGTAATATATAACATATGTATGATGTACTGCAGAATATGCACGATGGTAAAATTTGGCCCCAAAATTTCCAGACTTCTATGTGGGGATTTAGAACACGAATCATGTTCCATCTGACGTAATCGAACAGAACGCTGACGTGATCGAACAGAACGGGCGTTCTATTGGAGGTCACTCGCGGACATCCGCAGGTTGTTACAGTAAACACGCAGAAAACGCCCTCATTTTCCCGGGTGCCGTGCGTCAACAGAAAAACAAACATTTTCACAAATATAAACCGTTATTTGGCAAGCTTAGTTTTGCTGCCGCTTAGTATGGAACATGTGACATGTAACAAAGCTGCTGGCGTTATTATCAATGACCTTGAATATTACACTTGTTTACGGCGGTATCGATTACTCCATGTCCCTATCAGTGCGACTCGACATCGGACCAAACATGGTATTTAAATGGCTTACAAAACTCGTGCAAATCAACTCTTTCAGGACTTATATTTTCGACAACTAATATCTCCAGCTTTGTGTCTTAGGGATTTTGGAAACATGGAGGCAATTTTGAATTACTAGTCTTTGAGTATGAACATTTGAATAAATGACGATTTTTCGACCTTATCTTGGCTGTAAAAATAGTTTTAAGTAGAATTTGAAAAATTCCTAAGACGGAAAGTTTGATCTTAATATTATTACCTATATGTTATAAAAGATTTGGATTTTCAGTTAAATTTAGGACCAATCTAAATATGGTATTTTTTTTTGTCCACCAAACATCATTTCTACATCAACCAGTTAGGCACATTTTAGAAAACATTGCGACAAACTGTGCAGCACACGTATAGATCAAGATTTTACGTATACACACTTCCAGTTTTCATTTAATATCGACGTGGCACATGCGAGGGGTTTCTTTTCTCACTACCATGATCTGTTGGAAGATGTTTCAGTTACTGTCAGGTTCCCCGGAGCGCCCACGGGGAGCCCCGGTAACCCAATACTCTACGTTCGAATGGAAACTTTGGCGCCAAATTTGACCATCGTGATGTGCCCGCTATCTGTAGAAATCTTGCTGCTTAGGGCATTTGAACTCGATTTTAGTGATAAATTATCCATTTTTAACAGTTATGGACGGGTGACCTGAGTAAAACTAGTGTATGTGTTTATATCCTCCACGTGTGGTTTGTATCGGTAACTTTGATATAATAAACTCGGCACAAAAAGTTTGGAATATTAACTTTGGCTGATCATATTTCCGTTGTTTCTGCATCAATTTTAATGTGTTATATATCAATAGAAAGCGTGTGTGATTTCCTTTCATATGTTATCAGACTCCTTATGACTATAACTTCTTGGAACGAGCACCCGGTCTACTTACGTCAG
>NW_023365793.1:66546-94870 GCF_000003815.2 Branchiostoma floridae
CCCACACCGGACAAATATGTGGCCTTTGGTAAATATAATTTTGGCAAATTCGAAATGCCAAACTAGAAAAAAAAACGTAAACTTTATCGTCGTGGAGGATCAAGTGATCTTAGCCTAAATGTCATCCTAGTTAGCTTACCAGGGCTGCCATACTCACTCCCCACAAACCAATAGGTTTAAGTATGAGATCCCGGTAGCTAACTAGGATACCACTCAAGCTACAGGGAAAAACCCCAAAGCACTCTAGGAACCGTTTATGTCAGTTTGATATCAACGCGGGTAGAAGTTTCACAGATGTTGCCAAGATCTGCCTATTAAATTGTAAAGTTCTATCGCCATTTTTTTTTCATTTAGCTCTTAGATCAAGTGGGATAGACCGCACAGAAGTAAAATGTTACAGGACAAAAGTGGTATACTATGTCTAGTCTACTATGTCTACACTCTACGCTACGATCTTTCTTTCACTGGCGTTAGAATTTACGTGTTTTTATTTCACTTTGGCATTGACAAATTGCTATAATAACAGAAAAAACTATGCTACATTTCATCCCACAACGTTATGAACAAAGGCAAATATGCGGACTTTTTGTGTGTGATTATGTTGTTTAAACCAAGGAGCTTTAGTGATGAAAGCACACCCGACATAATATTCCCATAGAGCGTAGTTTGAAGAACGCATCAAGAAATCGTTTAAACAACTGTCAAATGTCTTCTTAATTTCTACACACAAAATTGTCAACCCGATATTTCCATGTTTTGTAGGGTTTAATCCCCGTAATAAAGCTTCTATATAACAGTTACAAATACAAAACACACGTGGAGGATATAAACACTCGCACTAATTTTTCTCAGGTCACCCGTAAAAAAACTATGGAAAATGAATTAAAAAAATATCACCGAAACGTACATACTCTGCTGTGTGTCACCTAAGACGGGCGAAATGCACTGTCAAAGATGGCATACTTATGTCTACAATGCAGCCTATGTAGTAGATTGCCCAACGTAACTGCAGCCTCGTTCTTGTGCCTGGGAAATACAACATGGCCGCCATAACTGGAATTACCTCTATTGTGTCAAGGTGACAGGACGCAGTGTCCTGCAGGGAGCAGCTCTACCAACGGCGACGGATACAGCCCTTGTGCAAGTAAGTTTTTACCCTTTACGGGGAACTATAGCTACCTCTAGCCCGCCATTATGAACATACGGCACAAGACAGGGTTGTAGGATATAGACTGGTGACTAAAACCATTGAACTGAAATATATTTGAATTTTAATACTTAAGTCATTTGCTGTAGTCTAGTCAGACTCATACACACCACAAAACGTAAAGATGTTTATCAAACACGTAAATTAAACACATAAAGTAAACATAACGCCCTGTTTTAAAGTTTTTATAAGTCTCTATCTTGCAGCTTTACATTATGTGGTTCTACACACAAAAAGTAGTATTATCTGCAAGTAAAGTCAAATATCTCTTGCACAAAATGACACGTGTGTTACACAAATTGACCCAGTGCTTCATTAGGTTCCCTTGCATCTTCCCTTCCCTGGAGGCTCTGTTAAGAGCAGTCACATTGATGGTGTCCTGCAAATTGTGACCATCTCTGCATGCCCCTGGTACAAATTTGTCGGTCCTGGCCTGGACCTGCCATTTTGAGATGATCTGTTTAGTCTGGATTCAGATGCACGTCGTATTTATTCCAAATCTGGAGTGTGCTTCGATCACGCTATCAGTACGCGCGTACGCGTAGTATGCGCAACACGATCGCAGAACGAACGGTACTAAATCGTGATCTATGTGGGCATTCGTTATACAGCCGTTCATGGTGCGTTGCGTCTGCCCTGTAAGTAGGCTATGCAGCAATACAGCGATATCCGCGTATTACTGCGTATAAAGCGCAAACATATAGCGTCTTCATACCGCACTCGACTAATGTTGAACCACTGTATTGGGTATTCATAACGTTTTGGCCACCAAAACTATCGGGCGTACTGGGCGTATATTTTCGTTTGACTGCGTACTTGAAACTTTCTGAAAACGATCCAGATGCGTTTGAGGAGTGCCTTGTGCGTGCGGCCGCGTATCGAAGAAATTAGCCAAAATGTCAAAACGTAACTTATGCGGCTTGAAATTATACACAGATTTCAGACCCCACCACCAAAGCTGTATGAAGACGCTATATGTTTGCATAAAAAGTAAAATCAAACATAACCTTAACAGTGCATATACTTTTTTAAGGTAAATGATGGCCCACTTTACTGTAAAAGTACAGTTTCACTGCTTTGAAAATAAATTTAAAAAAACTCTTCACTGTTTACTTATCAATGTTCAACTTGCACTGCCTGTAAACGAAAGTATACGCAGTACAAAGTGTTCCCCTTTATACGCAGGTGTGACCCCACCTTTAAACACATTAAACACACGCGCCCCAACGCAAGCGTATAAGCGGTTTCGCATACGGTCACCGCCCACACACGTGTGTAGACAAACAACCATATAAACAGATATAGATATCTACCGCAGTCAAACATACACACATAATAAGCACACATAAATACATAAAACGCTCACACATATATACTTGCACACACAAACAAATACACACACATGGGCGCTTGGGCGCGCATACGTGGATGCATTATGTTAAATGAGACTTTTGATGGTATGAAAAGATTTAAGGCTATAATTGTTGAATAATTCGTTCTTGCGATCTCGTTACCCCAAGTTACCTGGAATCACGTTACAAGTATCACCGCAATATATTAGCTTTTACACCCGTTGGAATTACTAATTAATCTCCAAGCAGAGGTTGAGTCGCGAATACTGTAAATACAGAAATGTTCGCGGTGGACTAATGGTTTTTGTGGTAACCACTTCACCTCGAAATTAAAGCCACGGCGAGTATTTTTTTTTATTATGGCATTAGACTGCAGTATATGGTGTTACCGCAAAATTAAAACCACAGCGAAAAGTCCTTTCCCCGCTACCGCGAAATTAAATCCCCGCGAAATTTTAATGCATTAACAGTATAAAGTACTATTTTATACTAATTTACAGGCGCGCTCCTAGATTCTCTTGCCAGTCGTTTTGGTAAGAGAAGCGCGCCTGTAAATTTCCCGAATACTACATGTACTATATCTCCGCGACTCAACTTCTGCTTGGAGAGTAGGTACTGATCACCAGACATTAAACAAGAAAGCTTTTTAAAAAAGCTGGCCGGTGCGTGATTTTGGGAGAGAAGCTGAGTTAATAGCGTGAGTGTGGTGATGACAAAACCGACACATTTCTGGATGCACGCGCTGATACTTTTCCGACATGTTTCTTATGTAAACCCGACCTCCCCGTGCAATGTGCATGATTTACATTACTAAGTTCGGTGATTCGAAATAGTACAAGAAACACTACACAGTCTATAATTTCACAAGAAAAAAGGTTTAATCTGTAGGTCTTGACGTTCCTTTGAGAGGGAGGGGGGGGGGGGGTTACGTACGAAATTATACATTTGTCCCCACACAAATCGGGCTACCCATATGTTGACATACTTGCCGCTCTCCCACCCGAATTCTTCAACATCAAGCCGCAAACTCTACGTAGAACGATACAAAGGGCTTATCAGATCATTACTAAAAATGTATATTCTAATATATAACGGTTAGCAATGAACGAATCGATTTTTCGTGTGACTTTCCCTTTGAACAGGCGATTTGCTGCGGTTCAACAAATAGCAGCTAGCAGTGACGTTAACTTTAAGGCTAATTAACATAATCTATGTTATATAACGGAAATCACTTCGTACTCTAGTTTGTGAAAAGCTGACAAAAAATTTCAACCTGATACGATAAGCTTGATTTTGTACTGCTCTACTCCGATAAATATGACCATATAAGTATATTTGAGTTATAGCTAGATTTTAACAACTACGATGCCACAACTGCTATAACATGCCATGAAGGTAGGTTTAAAATGCTTGCGGCAGTATTAGGATAAGACAAGAATAGCTTTATCCATGCATCCATGCATGCATGCATGCATCCATGCATGCATGCATGCATGGATCCAAAAACCCGCTTCTCCTGTCACAGAGCTGGTGCTCACGCCCAGGAAAAAGTTTCTATTGAGAGTTACCTGAACCATAAGTATGCCTTACAAGTGCATGTGGAGTTAAAAAATACTGTGACACTTTACTGTGTGCTCTCAAAGCAGAGGTTGATGGTGATAGGATGTTAAAATTATTTTTCTTACAATGCCGTCTGTAGATCTTCAAAATGTATATTGTGTAAATGTTTTCCATTCACCAGAGCCTGTTCTAAGAGTGCTGAAATTTTTCCAAAGAGTGCTAGAAAGAGGCGCATAGCATGTGTATGCATTCAAGACCAGCTCTACCGGCCAAGTTAGCTTTTTTTAACAGACTGTCTCCATAACGGGCTAAGATTTTGTTGATTGTGACGTAAACCGTGTTTTGCACTTTAAGCGCGTGGACCTCGCACCTGGAGTTCACACCTGCGTATATTTTCAAGCCGCATGAGTTCCGTTTTGACATTTTTCGACATTTTGACTAATTTCTTCAATACGCGGCCGCACGCACAAATCGCACCTAAAACGCATCTGAATCGTTTTTAGAAAGTTTCACTTACGCAGGCAAACGAAAATACACGCCCAGATAAGATAGTTTTGGACATGCACAAAACTATCATTCGTACGAAGTTTGGTGCCCAAAACGTTATGGATGCGCAATACAGTGGTCCCACGTCGGTCGATTGCGCTATGAAGACGCTACATGTTTGCGCTTTATACGCAATAATACGCGGATATCGCGGTATTGCGAGTACATAGCATTCTTACAGCGCAGCCACAACGCACCTTGAGCGACCGTATAACGAATGCACACATAGATCACGATTTAGTACCGTGCGTTCTGCGATCGCTTTGCGCATACTACGCGTACTGATAGCGTGATCGACGCACACTCTAGATTTGGAATAAATACGAAGGTGCATCTGAGAAATAAATACGAAGGTGCATCTGAGCCCAGACAAAATAATCATCTCAAGATGTCAGATCCAGGCCAGGACCGACGAATTTGTACCGGGGGCATGGAGAGATGGTCACAACTTGCAGGACACCATGAATGTAACTGGTCCCAACAGAGCCTCCAGGGAAGGGAAGATGTAGAGGAACCTGCTCAAGCACAGGGTCAATTTGTGTGACACACGTGCCATTTAGTGTAACAGATATTTGACTTAATTTGCTGATAATGGCACTTTTTTGTGTAGAACCACATGATGTAAAGGTGCAATATAGAGCCGTATTACAACTTTGAAAGAGGGCGTAAGATTTCATAATTGTTTAATTTACGTGTTTGATAAAGATCTTGAATACGTTTTGTGGTGTGTATGAGTGTGATTTTTATAGTGTAGTTGAAATACTAAGGTGATAGGGGAAATCGTTAAGGACAAAGTGAAAACAAACACAATCTTAACAGTGCACATAATTTCTTAATTAAGGTAAATGATGGCCCACATTACTGTAAAAGCACAGTGTCACACTTGAAGTGCGTTTGGAATGCAGTTAGCACGAGGTGCGTCAGGCATGCGGTCGGTAGACGTTGTGTGCGTCCGGATTTCGTCCAACATACGTACCCCATACGAATCTATTCGCAGTACGGAAAATTCTGTTGCGCATTTCAGTTGCAATCATACGCATCTCATGCGAAATGAAAACGCTGAAGTCGTAATTCAAACGCCAGATGGGCTCGACCTACAATTTAATTTATTCCAAAAAAATTCCAAATGTTGAGCGTTCGGCCGCGTATTGACAAAATTTCATGCGGAAATCATGCGCACTTGAAAATATACGCAGGTGTGACCCCACCTTTAGCGTTTGCCGGAGCGTCTCAATAACGGCGTTAGAGATGGTATGTAATTTGGATGGGGTGCAACGGACAGCAACAGACAGAAACTTGCTAACAATGGCGGTCCGTCTCAGCGAAGACTGATATGATATGACGATAATGATGATTATGAAGTTTTTAATAATGTTAATGTGAACCGTGTTTTGCATCTGAAGTGCATGGATCTCAAAGAAAATGTGGCTCGTACCTTTACTGTTGTCTATCGGTCACAAAGCCGGGGCTACAAACATTGTCTCGAGAGAGACTTGCCCCGTGTGTATATAACATAGTGCGCGGACATGGCAGGTATCAAACGTATAACTGCAAATCATACATATTTCTGTGTAATGTTTTTGTTAACCGGGGCTTGTACAGAGAGGAATAAAAGTTCCAGAATGTAACGTAGGCAATTTGTATGCTTTCAAAGTGCATGAAGCAAGCCCTATGGAGTATGTTTACTTTTACCTAAGACTATGTCGAGTTGATTATATGGATGACATCCTCCGGGAACTCCCAAACTGATGTGAGCGAGCGAATAAAAACAAGTTTGGCCCCCCAAAAAAGTTGCCTTCAGTGTGAATTCAAAGTGGCCAGGAAGGTTGAACATAGGACTAAACACACATAAATGGTATACCAACAGTTAGGTGTAGGGACCAGTACATCATACGGCTGCAAAACATTTTTTCTTCTTGGACCGATCCGAAAAGACAGACCTGAAAAAAAAAAACACCAGAGGAACAGGTTTCGCCAATTGCAAAATGGACACACTATGTCGGCAGCCATTTGGGGTCTAACGGGGGGGGGGGGGGGCAAGAAGACAACAAGAGCGAAGTCAAGTAGAGTTTATAGTCGATTGCACCAAGTTTCTACAGTCAAAAGTACAGAGACAGTTAGCCTTTATTACATGGAGATGGGATTTTAAAATGCAGTGGGAGTCCAATAATCCACCAAACAGATTCTTTTGTAGCAAAATTGACCAATTACCATTGTTTTGAGTATTGCCAGTTCTCAAGTTTCCAAAGACAATCAGGTCCAGGTTCATGTCCGGACTTGGAAATGATCCTTTGGACCTGAATTTTCAGTACTGGTACCTCCCCAACCAACAATAGATTTCTTTCTCTTTTTGTCCTTTCACATCTTATTCTTTGACTTTAGATTCATTTTGGTATTCTATGGCATTAGTTATGTTTTCTGATACTTTTTTTTTTCAATATACGGAATATTTGTGCTCATTTTACAGCTGCTTTGCACAATTTATTGTGTGGTCGAAAACTTCTTTTTTTGGAAATGGCCGAAAATTGGTGCGAGCGCGGATGTCATCCATATAATCAAATCAACGTGGCCTAAGTATCGCCAAAACGGCTACGTTTTTCTTAAAGGTGACGTGGGCCATGTTTTGCCTTCAAAATGCACAGAGCTTAATGGATGTGGCGCTTGGTTTCACTGTTGTCTATCGTTTGAAAACCATGTGTTCCATGTGCGTGTAGCCAGCTCGATAGAACTGATAAGTCTGGCTCAGGGTTGTACTAATAGCTCAATGGAGCAGGCTCAATGTAGCCCACGGAGTTTGTATAGCCAGCGATTTCCCCTTCAGAATGTCCGTCAAATTTGACAGTAGTTTTTCTTTGTAAATAATACCAAAATTTGTGTCAACTGACCTATGGATCGCTGTATTTTATATCTTCTCGGATAAAATAAGGTTAAAGGCGAGTTTGCATGATTTGTCTTTAATAAAACGATGTTTAATTTTTTCTAACGCCGTAAGTACAGCTGGAAGTTAAGCAGAAATTTACTTCCAGATAATAAGAATAACATCCATTACACATATTCAGTGTCAACTTGTATCAAGTTTTGGAGATTGTATTGAATATTGATATGTTGACATGGATGTTTCACCTTCATAAACGTACTATGTAAATGACATATCTAAGACCATGCTACATACAGTGTCAATATGTATCGTACATTTACGAATGCGACTTTTCTGTGACCAGCTCACTTTCCTGTCTTCGACAATGTCCAATTGGAGGGTCCAACCATATCGCATGACAGACCAGGGCATTTCCACTTCGAGTGTGACGTCACTTTTGACCCAGATTTTGAAGCAGAAAAAGACGCAGCAAGGTTCAATTTCCGCTGGATCGTGGACACTGGCCATGTTGGAGGGGAGACAGAAATCGAGCAAGTCACTTATACTGGGCGGAGACTGCGTTCAAAGATACACAGTGATAAGCTACAGGGGCATATTGGAAAAAGGGTCAGTATTGCTGACACTAGTACTGTTTCACAAAAGCTTTTCATTTTATGCATTTTTTGTCCGTTATACCTTCAGACATTTGACATATTTATATTTACAGGGTATTGGCAAGGATAAGTGGTGACCGCAATGTATAAAAGTATGAGTCTTTTTTTTTTGTTAATAAATAGCTGCATTGGGTTTAATCCTTGAATGTTAAGCGATGATCTTATTAATCTTTTGTTCTTGTATAGGTTCGGTGCGAGGTGCAGTCTAATTGGAACCATGACACTCTTCTAAGTCCGGTCATGTCTTCAACGACCTACTATCTCGGCATTCAGGTTTAAGAATATATTTTCTATATATATGACTGTACGTTGCACTATAGTCTGCTGGTTTAAAAAAATTGCAATAAGCCTTCAGAACATTTTTGCCAAATGAACAGGACAAGATTTTTCAGTTTGTCTTTTAACTCTAAAATGATGAATTAATGTAAGATTATTGCCGTTCATGGATAACGAATGTGCATTTTGGCTCCTGTATCCTTGGATCTGAACTTAAGTCCTGTTATATATGCCTACAGGGATTATTAGTAGTTTTGGCATACACCATTTCGGAACATTATATTTTGAGATTTGATTATGGTATGTTAAATTAAAAGAGTGCTGTTTGGGATTGGTTTTTGCCCTGTTATATTTTACAAAATATGTATTTTTTTATTCCCGTGGATAATATTGAAATGGTATATTATGCAACTAGGCTCGAGTGGAAGATCCTATTTCTGCATTCGGAGTCTAATAGAGACTGTTCAATTTAGGGTGGGATTGACTTGGCAATGCTAGTTCTTCTAGGGCGGAATTAATTTTTAAGGGATACATTTTTTACACGGGGAATTTTGGAGCAGTCCATTTTTGAATGAGGAGATAGATAGATCTGAGTGTTTAGCTTGATGTTTCGACAGAGTGTGTGTGTTTGCATCAGTCAAAACGATAATTCAATAATGCCTGGATAGATCAATACTTAATATTTGGTTAGATAATTGGATTTAAGGGCACCGAAATGATAAGATTGAATTGGCCCTCGGTTACTTTGTACGGAACTGCAGTTGAAATTCCGGTTTTCGTATCTCAACAGATATATTTATATTTGTTAGTAGATAGCTATTGCAGTCTTGGAGAAATAAAATACTATTAACCCTCAAAAACCCGAGTGGGGTCCATTTGGACCCCAGGCGTACATTTTGAAGCGCCATTTGTACATTTTTGATCTGAAGAAAAAATCCTTCCGTGACTTTGTAAGTCAATATGTCTTATACCTTCCTAAGTTTTCGCAAAGATTGGTACAATAATGTGGAAATTATAAAGAAAGTTTGTGTTCAGTCCCTGTTGGGTCCAAACGGACCCCAGCAAAAATGTGCAGTTTTTAAAACAAACTTTGGAGGCTAACTCCTTGACCACCTACAGTATAATTACCAAACTTTCAGACAATGATAAGAATGTAAATCTTAATCATCACCAAAATTTCTGTGACATCAACATGTAATGTGACGACATTATGACGTCATTTGCCTAATCAGGGCGGCCATCTTGGACTTTGACCAATGGCGTCATGAAATTAGCATAAAATATATATATTAAGTCATGAAAATTACATTGAATTTCATAGAATTTAATTGTTGTCAGAAAACAGGTGTAGTTTACCAAGAAAACCTTGTTTGAATTGAAATTGTCAAATTTTGGCAAAAATATGCCTGTTAGAATATGGTTGCCATGGCAACCCCCAAAAATGATAAACTTACTTTATTGACCAAAAACTTTTGCAGTATTTTGTGATAAATTACCAAGTTTCGTAGCTTTAGCTCTAGCAGTTCATGAGTTATGCGACATAAATGTTGCTGATGGCCTCAAAATTCCCCTATCTGGTCAGAATAGGTTTAGTGTAAAACGTGGTCCTTCTTAACTTTTGCATAAATTATGATAATGAGTTGGAATTAGCAACACCTCAACATCTCAAAATCTTCCTCTTACATTGACGTAGCAATGTATATACAATGATCACCGATAAGAAATGGTACTGAGATTTTATGAACAAAACATTTTGGGGTCCGTTTGGACCCCACTCGGTCATTTTAGTCACAAAAAAAGGTCGGGTGCTTGAGGGTTAAGCCTTCTAGCAGCTTTTGTCATAACTTGACTTGGCGTAGTTGTAGACTTTAAAACTTCCCTGATAATTTAGAAAGGTTTATGATTTGTTCAAATTTTTTTTTACAGCTGGAGTTAAACGGCCGTGCACTTCGCACCGACCAGGAAATCCGGCTTGCTGAGAATGATCGAAATCCGACGGCAGTGACTGTTGTTTCAACCATTCCCATCACCTGTAGAGCCGCTGGAAATTGTATGCTTCCAATAGAGCTTGTTACAGATGGTATGGTTTTCTGTGCAACTACTCTTTTGAGGCTCTTGTATGAATATTTGCGGATTCTTATCAATATTTTGGTCGTTTGATGTAAAAAATTTCGTATGATTGTATTGTATACGTCCAACAGCAGTGATAATGCTGCGCTCGATACAAAAATGATACTACAAACAACTAAAATGGAAAGCTTTTGGTAAAAAAAACATATGATGAAAAAATTAACAAAGCACATAATATCTCCCCAGATAAGAAATGATATTTAAAAAGAATTATAATTAAAGGGTAACATTAACAAACCATATATATTATGTTAACATTCACATAATGAACAAACAACTGCCCTGCGAAATTTCACTCAAACACATTCGTTTATATGACGAAGAGTTCCTCTAAAGGCCCTCTAAAGATTAAAAAGGACCTGCCGGATAGATTCTTGCACCTTCACCTCCTTGACCCTTACGTGGCCCGGTTGGATATCCCGCGGCTAACTACCCACATGTAAGTTTGGCCGAGCCCCAAGTGCATTATAAGTCGGTAACAAATAGACTCCTTGATCTAACCGCGAAGTGCACCGAGACCGAGGGGTACCCACGGTGTCGGGCAATCTACAGGGTATTTTTGTGGCCTCGAAGCCCGGTCGGGGCTACGTTCACATTGGGATTTGGTGAAGACAGGGCCAAGCCGTAGGCTTAGGTCACATTTCAAAACCGGGGCCCGGCTGGGATGTTTTAAGAAACCAAAAAAAATTAACTGTATCCCTAAAAATATGGACATATTATGCCCATGAATCTTATTTTTAATTTTTTTGTATTTTAATATCTTTTATATTATCATAATTATATTAGCCTGGTTATATATTTATTGATACATTGTCTAGTGGACAAAAAAACACCCCCTTCCGCATTGGCATACCCCTTTAAATTCTGACCCGGAATCGTATTGGTGAATAAAGAGAGAGCGAAAGAGGAAGAGAATGATTTTTTTCTTTCTTTTAACCATTTGTCTTTGAAAAGTTAACTAAGATAATATATGCTTTTTTTCTATAGGAAATGACTTTGTGTTTGGAATCCCAATTCCTGTTCAAAACCTTTGTGAGATACCAATACAGAAGGAGGACTGGGATCCTGTAGCCAAACGAGCAACGACGGTGTACAATTTGCTGGCAGTGCGGGACATGGTTAACGATGGAGATAAGACCTTTCTGCTTAAGTTCAGGGGCTACGACCCCGTATTCATGACGACCCCTAATGTCGGTCTGTGGAGAGGCTACCAGATTCCACCATTACGAGTAGGTTCATAATTCTTAAAACTTCTCCAGTAGTGAAAAGTTTATCAATTTTATTTTAAAAGATAAGATTTTTTTATCACTAGTCTTCAAATAAACAGGGACTATTATATAAAATTCATTTAGAACTAGCGTTGGGCAATCTCAACCCCCCCCCCCCCCCATCAAATAATTAAAGCATTTGTAAATGTTATGCAAATCACCTAACATTTTAATGATGTATGCATGGTGAAGTTCTTCGTATACATTATGCAAATCAGTTCCTCTTTGGCATATTTGGCATTCGCTTATGTTTTATCTATCATAAATTACAAGTCTTACATTAATTGAAGTCCAGGTATTGAAAACAATGGAATTGTACAATTTTCTTATTAATTATGCAAATTAGGTTTATTTAAATAGCATGTATATCATTAAGAACATTTTCGCCAAAGCTACCAGCATGCTTAAAATGATGTCAATTTATCATAATCCATAATTTCTTTCTGCAGTTGCCCTCTTTAGAATGTCCTGCAGTTCCAAAAATAAATGTTAGGGAGCTTAAACTTTGCTAACTTTGTCATGGCGCTAAAAGGTATCTACCTTAAATGTCAAGACCACATCATGCCCGGGTTAAGAAATACATTGAAAAAATGCCTTGATAGATTTTTCTAGTTGAATATGCAAATGTGCTAATATTTTGCATGATTAGTATTTTTGTACAACATTGTACCTACATACCAAAAAATCACAAGAATTCGTTGTTCCCTTCTTGAATTATCCACTTCAGAAGTTTTTCACAAAAATGCCCCTGCTATTCCAAACTTATGTCACTTATTCCTGAGCACAAGACCTATTAGTTCATTGGCCAGAGGGGTTTTTGGTACCACTGAGAGGGACAAGTGCTATCATGGATTTTTTAATTAGCAGAAACCAAAGTTTATTTTAAGCTATAATAACCAGTTGCCATGCACAGCTTTCTCATTGTAATCACGTGACCAAGTGACGTCATCCAAATTGACCGTGCCGTTTGGTCCTTTATTGAAAAGGACGGAATAGATATATAAAACATCAATGATTTCTAGTAAAAATTAGTTTACATGTGAAACATACGACAGGACTTACAAAAGATTAAGTCTTTAATTTTTCCGTAAAAATTACATTGTTTACTTACCCAAACCAAGCATTTGTTCAGCTTAACGCTGAGGCATTGTATGGTACATTTTCTTGACTTGCCAAATCTTTTTCTACATTTTGAGCTTTAAAGCATCGAAACCCGTCAATTCTATCAAGAGTTACGAGTATTTCAATAATTACACCCAACGGTCTTTTTTTTTTCAAGTTATTGCGAATATCGCAATGCATCCTGGGTAGTTCAAGTGACTTTCTATAAACTATACCCATGTGGCTGAGTCAAAATACTGCTTTTTCTCAACATTCAGAGTGGTAATAGGGTATTGGTCCATCCATACATAAATGACTACGTTTTAGGTAAAGTGGTGTTCAAGTCCATTTTTGGAATGGCGATCTCAAACAAGGGCTTCAATAAACGGCTGGCATTTGGCGTCTATGGATATTCAGATTGGCGAGCATTTTTTTGTGGTTAATGTGCAGTTGCTGTCACTGTATATATAGAAAATGTGGGACCGCGTGGCACGATCGGCAGCGCGTTGGTCTCAGGCCCAAGAGGTCACGGTTTCGAATCCTTTTGCCGTGTCATCAATCTTGTTCCCTTAGGAAAGGCACTTTAAACGACTTTCCTCACTTAACTCAAGTGTGTATGAGTACCCAGCTGTGGCTATTGGCAGTGACAGGCCTTTGTGGTGGTGACAGGCCATAGGGGCATGTTCGGGCATGACGCAACCGCCATGACACACGAGTCAGGGGTAGGAGGAGCCCCTTACATCATTGGTCAGAACTCCTAGGAGACGAATACTTCAAACAACAAACCTGCATCTGCTGAAGCCGTCTTACACGTTTCATACCGTTGCCCAAGTAGGGCTAGTACGACAGTGGACGAGAGGGTTGAGAAGGTCGTACTTAAAAACCCAAGTGCAGGCCAGGCCAGGGTCGCCTTAAACCCGTTTGTCTACTATCGTATTCCGAGACAGACGGATGCCAACAATATATAGAAATATCGTTTTTATTATTCACACTTTTTATAATTTTCGAGTATATTTGCGAACGTATTTTTAACAGTTTGTCTTTCAAATAAGTCAGCTTATCGCTAGAAATGAGAGTGCACTTCTTATGCGCCTTGAAACATACAACTCTATCCTGGAGAATTTGATCTAAAGGTTCAGAATGCGCAAACCAACATGCTTTGCTCTCGTTTACTCAGTCGCAGTGCATCGGGAGAACCATGTGAGTCTTTTTTTTTACTTCGTATGGATTCAGAATACAATACAGTCATCTTCTGAACTATTCACAATAAAAAAAAAGATTAACCTTTAAGTGACGGGATCTACTCTATCGTTCGTTTACGTCATAAGGGGTAAAAATGAAGACTGAGCAGATCAGTGACAAAGATCGGAAAATACAGGAAATGAAGCGTAAATAAAATGCCAATCATTGTGGTGAAGACACGGTTGAATTGATATAAAAGGGATATGCTATTCATTGCGCAAACAAAACCGCTGCACATTTAGTCCTCCTTAAAGATGTAGATTCTTGGAAAACCCTGCTGAGTGCGGCGAAGATACACAAACATGAAGTACTCTTAGATATTGCATCATTTGTAAACGAAGGAGTAATTCAGGACATTGAGTATAATCGGGAATGCAGAAGTATGTTTACAATGAACTTACTGTTTTTTCCACATTTTTGTGTATTATTTATGACTTTTCATCGTGCAGATAAGCGAAGTCACTAACAATGGAGTAAATTGGAGCTGGATTTTGGATTTTAGGAATCCGTGCAATTGACCAAGTGTGCTTTCATACGACGTGTAGTTAACTGGCTTCTACTGTATACCACTTTAAAACTCGATTTTTTTCTATGCTAGGAGACATGTAGGTCATGTTTTGTAGTACAGAAAGAAGATAAGATGACCTGGATCGTGCTCCATATCATCCATATGTAACTGGGTCAGATTTACAACGTTCACAGAAACACTTCAATGAAAGTCATTTTGAGGACTTTAAACATAATGATGACCAAAAACATCTCCTTTTTTGAAAAATGCCTACAAATATTGTTTGGAGGTCTGTCACAAAGTAATAGTCAAATTAAAAACATTTTTGCACTTAGTACTTGGAAGAAATTAAACGTTAATTAATGCAGGATGACGGATCCAAATGGCCGATAGAATGGCGTATGTCACCTGATCATGATTTATCAACTAAAGTGAAAAGGCCGACATTTACCGTACGAACCTTACACCGAATTTCAGGTCATTTGGTTTTAATACAAAGGCATACTATTAGCCAAAACTAGTATGTTTTAGTCTAGAATAGCTAAAAATTGCAAAATATTAACAATTTCAAGAAATATATTCCAAAAGAAAAAACGACATAATGTAGGCACATAACGTACAAAACAAATATATATTTTTTGTCTAATATGGCCCAAAATATCAAAGTAACTCATTTTTAATAATGTATGCACAAACTGTTTCCTCCGGGCATATGTCCAATGCACATCATTTCTCAATTTCAGGTGATTAGGTTGTAATACCTGGATACATGGGCCCAAAATGTACATTTTTCACCAAAAATGACTCAAACCCTAAATTTTGAGGTAAAAAGTATTGGGGTATTTGTTATCTCTACCTCCGTGTCAAATTTCAATTTATTTGGCCCAAAGATGAAAAAGTTGAATTCATTTAAAGATTTGGAAGAAGAAACAGTGCAAAAACTATATACATGTATTTCAATATACATGTATTTCAATTATTAAAAGCAAAGAAAAAGCTCTTCTTATTTCTTACCTAACTAAAATGTTTTTAAGAGCCTTAACGTGCCCTGTTAGTTATGAATCGTTTAATTTCATTGGTCAAGCCTTGATAATGGCTAAACTTCAAAGGCATCCGACAATGGCTTGTTTAGCAACTTTCCTATAAAGCTGGGCATCTGACATGGTTATCATGCAAAATAATGTATAGGAATCAACATTTCAAAAAAGTAAGTCACCCGTTGTCCCTCTGTCAACCTTTTCAAAAAAGTAAGTCACCCGTTGTCCCTCTGTTTGGTACTGAATGGCCATTTTGGGGGGACCTAGCTCATGGACCATATCTGATAGGGTGTTATATATTATATAGATTTCTGACATAAAGGTAACAGTGATCGATATTAATCCAGCGTTTTGCAAGTGTTGACTTAATCTAAATTATCAAAGACATTAACTTCATTTTTTCGGCCACTATTGAAGTTGAAATGGCAGAAACCAATTGTAAAGAGTTGGTGGAACATTGACTTGGGCCCCTAAGAAGATTCAGTCTGTACACGCAATGGCAGGAATATTCAGATAAATGTATACAGCACATGTGTTTTACAGATTCGTACAGAAGACAAGCCAACAGCGACGTGCAGTGCAACAGGCGACCCACATTATAGAGGGACTGACAGGAAAGTGTAAGTAAAAAGATCATTACTATGGCAACCCTATTACTAGTGTACTGCATTATATTACCTCAAATTCCGTATATCAAATCCAATGTTCTTTTCAATTCTTTAAAAAGAGAATACAGGTTGAAAACCTTTTTTTTCACGTATAACCCTTGAACTCAGTAGAAGTGGACTAGTAACGTTCTTGTGAACGTATTTTGTAAAAGAAGATAAAGGATGTTGAGTAAAAATAACATGATTTTACTGTCGCTAATAACACAGTTCGCCATCTTGGATTTTTACCGGACTTACTGAGCGGTAACATAAATTACAAAGTGTGTTAATATTTAAAAAAGAAGTGAGCTTTAGCAATAAAACCTTAAAACTCCTTTAAAAACTAAAACTAGTAAATTTGGTAGAACATGCCTGTCAGAAACCCGTTGGCATGGCAACACAAAAAGCATAGTTTTTTTGTAGAACTGTTGCCAACACTATTTAGGAAAATTCTTTAAATTTTGTAGTTCTACCAAATGTTGTTCAGCAGTTATATGACGTTAGAATTGGCGCAGGCACTTTAAGCTCGACCCTCCGCTCTGATAGGGTTAATGTCCAGGGAATGAATGTCAAAATCATTACATGTACCATTTAACGTTATGTTTGTTGTTTTTCATATCGGCTATTGCTTGTTTACAGAGCCTACCACAGATATGATATCGGGACTTACATCATGTTTAAGAGCAATGCAAGGGCATTTGAGGTGGGTCTACATTTTGGTTCATAATGATTTGAAAGCGTCTGTACCATATAGAATATGAGGAATATTATAAACTGACATCTTACGTATATAATAAAAGACATATTCGGCTTCATATTCTTGGTGGCATTTACAAATAGCTAACCGTTCTAACCCCTAAAATGCTGTATTGGCAATGTCACGATGTAAAAATAAACACCCCAAATCTCGAAAAAAAGGACCATGTTAGTATTTCGCACGTTGATTTGATTTATTAGAATTGCAACAGTTCAATTGCAGGCAAGCGGCGTAGTCTGGTTTTGTATGTTAAAGTTTAGGGCGGGGGACGGGGTCTTACCTTTACCATTATAACAAGTTATCAGCTTTTCTGTACAAACTTGCTTTTTATAGGAGCTGCCAGGCTCAGAACAATATTTTATTTTACTATCTTATTTCCTAAACTTGTATCTTGACTTTCACTTTGAAACTGGCATGAGTCTTATATCATTACTACAGATAGATCTGTGAGAAGCTCCCATGCTGCTCTGCTTGCAACTAAAATCTGCTATCTAACTGTCGTCTAATATGAATCCAAATTCTAAATCCACTAATCAGGTGTTAAAAAAAGATCATATTTCATTGACATCACAGGAATAATAGCATGAAGTAAAAACAAGAATTCCCTACTCAAAGTTTTGTGATGTAAAAAAACAATACCATAAAATTATATTTAATTGTCATGATCTGGACGATTTGTCGTATAGTTTGAATATATTAGTTTTCCATTGAGTGCTCATCATTAAAAAACAAGAACGAAGTTTTTTTTCTTTTATTCAATTCCAAACAAGGACATTTAATAAGAACGTTTTCCTGTGATATCTTAATCATTTGATTAAAAAAGAGAAGAAACCAATGCTTGTATTTTCGCAAATATTACCAAGATGCATACATACATAGATAGGTAAAAATTTCGTTTCTTGATATTTCTAGATAACAAAAGCAAGACTTTTAAAGAACAGCATGATTGCAATATTATATATTCAGTCATATTTAATAGTGAAACCTATTCTCAATTTTTCTTACATAACCCAGAAATACAGGCCTTCCGGATCCTCGATTTTCCCTTTAGTTATAACTTGCTTTTATTTCTTGATTTTCGTGTTTTTTACCAGTAGCTGTGAAAGAAAGAGAAGAGAAAAAAAATCACTTTTTCTGAAATAAGACATGAAAGAAATGTTTAATAACAGGAAACAAGAAATTTAACATTGAATTCTTAGGAAAACATGCGAGTGAAAAGGAAAAAAATTCTTACTAAAAAGAAAAAAATAAGAAAAGTTTTGAAGAGACTTATAATCAGTCCATCAGTTGGTTAGCACTATTAATCCTGGGGTGTAAAGTGTCCGGGTAATCTGACGCAACGGAAAACCCCGTGTTGCATTCAATATATACCTATTGTTACATTTACAGGAAACCCTGTCGTCTCTTTTTATAGAAATTCCTGTTGCATGTCAACGTCAACTTTAGTTCGGAAATTTCGTTGAGTTGACAATTTTTGTAAACGAACACCCGATAATTTGAATACATATTCAGAACGTAAAGCACGAGAAAAAGCCCTGTACCTGCATCTATCAAAACATTTGTTACTTATTAGCTGTATGCACGTTTCCGGAATTTTTTCTTTGTATATTAAGCAAATTAACATTCTGATGGCGGCTTTTCGTCTGCTTCTTTTAATCTATAGGTACAGTCACGACTGTGGCCCTGTGGAAGTGTAAGTTGCAACTGCGGCATGGCTGTCAGGGAAAACAACGACGTCATCATCATTGACATATGCCGGGGTCCGTCCGGCCGTGCATCTCCAGAACTGACCATTAAGACGCCGCATCCTCTTGCTGAAGGGACTCGGATTACAAGGACTGGAGGTTCTTCTTCGTCAACATTCAATGTATGGCATGTATATAGTTTTATATAAGTCAACATGACTACCGTGCTAATGAGTGATTATGTTATCTTACACTTTATCATGAAAAATTAACCGTGCATCTTGCGCATAGCTATGATATTTTAGAGTGTTCAGCACAAAAAGGTTTACATGTCAACTTTTTTATCATACTTTAGTCTTAAATATATGAATGGCAACGTAGTATACCCCGTCGCCATGCTTGTATGGCTTACTTATATTCAACCTACATAGTGATTGCAAACTCATAAAAAGGAGTACCAGGCCTACTGACGTGATTACGTATATTCCATACTATTTTGCCAAGTTTACAATCACCAGTGACTAAAGCCCCCCATTCCACTAGAATTGCGCTCTCGCTACTATACTAAGTTATTTGGAGCTCGGTGGGATTGCTAATGTTTTCATGGTAAAAATGGGCACCATTACCTCAGCGACAATATGCAACGGCGTCAAACCGTCGCCTTGCGAGCGCCTTCTATGGCGATCCATCGAGGAGCGTAGAAAGAGCGCGAATATGTCTCGTGTACCAGTATTTAATATTGCCTTTGCTCTTTATCCCCGAACCTAGTGGCTATTTGAGTGTTTTACCGCGCTCTGAGTGAGCTGAAGTCGCCAGCAAAATTTACAAGATCAACCTTTTTTTTGGGTTTCGGCGCTCTCACCGTGTTCTGGCCGTTTTTTTATTGAATTATCCATATTGGATTGGATTGGAGGTATTGGATTTCTAATGTTGGAAAGCATACTTCGGCTTCCCTTATGAAAGCAGCTTTGATAAGTTTTGCTTCAGGGAATTCAAAAGAGAAAGAAGAAATAGAAAAGAAAACCATTACTTAGTCAGTTCATTCACTCACAAGTCCATAACGCCCCAATTCATATTTTTCAGATATTTTTCCCTTCAGGGTCAAAAGTGACTGTCAGCACTCACTTGTCCCACATGGGCATCACTATCCATGTACCTAGTGATGACTTCCAAAACTGTGAAGGTCTGTGTGGAAACTTTGACTTGGATGACCAGAATGACTTCCAGAAACCGGACGGTACCTTCCATCCTAACAACGATAACGTCCCTGACGGATTCTTTGAATCTTGGAAGTAAGTATTATTGCGTAAATGATAAACAGTTATTTTCAAAAATCTTTCGAAGACCACAAATTACATATTATAGATCGACTCCCAATCGGTGCTTCCGTTTGCAGAAACAGCTTACTTTTAAATTAACAATGACGTCTTTATAAATCAAAAAATCACTTTGCAGGCGTGCGTCATCTTCTTCAAAATCTTTTAAGTTGGGTATGAGAGGAGTACAATTAAGCAGTCACCTAAGGTTTGCTGGTAAACTTTAGCTCTCCTGCAAGTCTGACACAAACTTCTTTTTATTAGATAGAATGCGAAATATCAGATAGCCAGGCGAAAATAGTGGGTTAAGAATTTATCACTTGGGCATTTAGGTAACGGTTTTGTAAGGAACATACGAAAATAGGTTAACCCTATCCAGACTATTTGAGCCAATTTCTTTATACATTGTGTGGCGTGCCACTGCTCTGATCACAATTTATCCCTACCTGGACCTTGGGGGACTTTGACGCTTGCAGCGGCAAAATGCCTTGTGGTCAGAGTAAACGCCGTTGGAATGTTGGATTGAACGGACCTGTTCAATCCATGCCGAACATTTGTAAACCTGTTAAAACGAATGGTGCTATGTTCGCTCTAGCGCAGTGGGAAAATATGCGCATTGTAAACCTATGCACCAGGTTCGATTCCGGGGAGGCAATTTTTTTTAACTGTCTTTTTTTTTTTTTACATCCATTAAAATACTAATTTTTACATCCATTGAAAAACTAATTAACAATACTTTTGTATAGAACATTAAAACACACCTTTGCACCTGTTCTACTTCTGCATTTTTTCGATGTTGGGATATTTGAATGAACGAACCGTGAGACGTGCGATACTCTTCTTATATGTCGTTCTAACTTTCCATAAAATGCCCCGATCTATATCACAGAATTACACAAGAACAAACTGAGTTTCTCAAAAATATCTGCATACTGTATGACAAAAATTGTCATTAAACATATGAATTTTCATATTTCTGGACATAAAGTCATTTGCATATTTGTGAATCTCTCCATGTGCCCATATTAGGTTTAGTTACTCTGTTCTATTTATATGACATTCGGATAACTAGAAAAAAAAAAAACGTTTACACACGCAAACCTTGGCAAAATGCCAGCTTTTTTAAAAGCACTTGTTCGTGAGAAGGTGTGCTGCAGATTGTGTGGGATAACCTGGGATAAGTCAGACCGGGCCTCCGTAAGAATATTTGTCAGTTATTCGTACCATTGAGTGTGTTAATGTTCTTTCAAAAACCTTAGAGATAGTTTTATAGTTATTTCGTGTAGCTCACATCAGATCACTATACAGAACATAACGATGAAACATCGTGTGTGACATACCTGAACAATTTTGGTGATACCAAGTAAAGCATGTCTGACATTTATCCTTGCCGACTGGGCTTGATTTTTCCTCTGCCTACCTTCCCAGTCCTCTTACCTGCCTGGCCGCTCGAAAAAAAACAAGTTCAGAAGCCCCGAGGTAATCCACAAGAGGGTCTGAAAAACAAAGCTCTATTATAAAAGCAACAGGGTGGCCATTTTTGTCATGATTTATGTTGAAATTTAGGATGTGACCGCCAGGTCAGGTTTGAGCAATAAGAGCAGCTCATTTCGACATTTTTCCACCGTGGTTTCTTAAGTTTTGTTCAAAGTTTCAAGGGCATATAGACTAAAGAAACCACGGTGTAAGAATGAGCTGCTAAAATCTTTCACACTTAAACCATTCAACAGGCCCTTTGAATGTTTTTGATAGATGTTTAACGAGTATTTACTGGAGATGAAAGGAACTTTATAATTTAGATCTGGCCGACGCAGCCTAGCCTAGGAAAGCCGATGCTCCCGCCATTGTGACCCCTGACCTTGACAGTTGTGTGTCTAAAGATATGGGTCGCAAATGTTGTGTCTAAGAATGAGAGTCTAAGACATCAGTAAGGAATGACCGAAGCTGAAAAAATAGTCCCAAAACTAGGCTTAGCGAAGTTTTCTTTTTGTTCCGACAGATTGAGTCCTGGTCACACGTTTTGGGAGCAGGTTCCTGAACCCTTTCCTTTTCCTGACCCGGAGTACTGTACCTGCATTGGAGACGCAATCAACCCAAATCCAAACCAAAACGTTATTGAATGTGGCCAGGAAGTTCGAGCTGCAAGATTTGGGTTCGGCGTCCTTTCTGGTACTGACATAACAGAAACACTAAACCAACGCAAAAGGAGGAAGAGAGACACAACCTACCACGACGAAGATGATGATGACACAGGCTATGATTTTAGTTTTCCGGACTTTGTTCCCATCATCCCTGACTGGCCGACTCCCTCCGGGATTACTGAACAACTTGCTGAAGAATTCTGCAAAGAGGTGCTCCGAAATTCAACTATGTCAACATTCTGCACAGACCAAGCAAATGCGGACATATTCAGCACGCTCAGCCAGTGTGTGGATGACATAAAGGTACATTTACTACCATTTCAGACAGTAGCAACATACTTTAGACTTGCTAAAATGCTTTCAAGAATCAAAAGAATTCAGATAAATGCTATTTTCTAAGCTAATGTATTATCCTGCAGCATTGTGTATTATATTCGACTCGAGCTCACTCAATCTATCTTAAAATCCATAGATTTCTGATGATACGGAGTGGGCAACTGCAGCATTGTCAGCTATGGAGGAAGATTGCACCACCGCAGTCCTGACCAACGTCAGCATGCATGAGACAAGTGAAAACGGAACCAGCGTCCCCCCACAAGCACTGGTGGAGAAACTCTGTCTGAACCAGTGCAGCTTCAGAGGCACATGTGTGAATGGAGAATGTGTGTGTAATGAAGGATGGATAGGGAAAGATTGCGGGGTCAGTGCAAATACAGGTCCAACTGTCTGGGACCTCAAGCGGGGTGGTCTATGCGACATTCGTCAGCGGCCTTGTGAGAAGGTCAACGTCCGAGGGATCGGTCTTATTGAGTCAGAGAACCTGACCTGTCGTGCGTCAGAAGCCAAGGTATTACTAAATACAATTTACGCCTTCATAATTATCGTATTATCATCCTTACTCCTCTATTTCATGTAGTTAATAATTGTCTAATCTAATACCGTTTTGAATCTGCGAGCTCTCTAAGCGACATTTTTTGACCTGAATTCACTAAAATACATCAACGAGACAAACAGACAACGTATTTATTCAAGAATGTTCTTGTAATAGGAAATAGATATACCAGCAATTCTTTCAAATCTTATTCAATGTACTTAATGATTTGATTACATAAATTACATTGACACAGATATTATTTTTCCATTCCATTTATAGTTTGAAAATGGCACTTGGACAAAAACCGGTGAAAGCTACCAAACATCCGCCTCCTTCGAGAGCTTCGTAGAGGTTGCCTGCTATCTACCTCCTGCAAAGATACAGCCATCAAGGTACCAGTCAACAGATGAGGGCATTCCATCTTATGGACTGTTCATCTCCATCAGCAACGAGGGTGTGTACTTCAGTGATGAACTCCTGCTGATCATCTATGACTCAGTTTGTCAAGAGTGTGATGAGGGCGGTCCATGCTCCCTTAAGGTGTGTCATATTTTCAAACATGTGCTAATTTGAACAACTATTTTGTTACCATGTCGCTTGAATATATAAATGCCATTCTTTGGGAAATCATTAACTGTTTCTAGCGTGCAAGTTAAAAAAAATGGCAAAAGTGATTGTCCATCATGAGATATCTTCTTGACCACTTTCTAAGTGGTCAGAAGGTTTGAACAACTGGTTGAACAAACGGGGTATGTTTAGCAAACAGTAAATCTTCTATTTGTAAAAATATTTGACATTGTCAATTGAGATGGGACTGGCTTCGGTATCTGCGAGTTTATCGTTTTTTTTATATAACGTCACATCTGCTCTATTTGAAGCTGCTTTGTAAGTTTTAACCTTTCACTTGGAAATTGCCGTCGCCCGGAAGCCATCCATATAATGAAATCAATATGGCTTAATCACCACAACCAAGCAAAAACAACCCATGGCCTAGGGGTAGTCTGAAGCTACATCCAAGACATTTTAGGTCGCTTGGACACGATATAGTTTTTTGTATGAATTCAGTAGTGGGTCCGCGTGTGCTTGTTTGTGACTACAAACTACATTGAGAAGAATAACAATATTTACCTGATGTCTTTTAATAGGACGACGCCTGCCTTATTAGAGGCTACTGCTTTGCAGAGGACGATGCAAACCCGGCAGACTGGTGCGAACAATGTTTGTCAAACAGGAGCACCTCGGAATGGAGCAGGAGGGAAGGTCAGTATATAAAAATGAAACTGTTATGGTAACGAATTGTTTTAAACCAACTGTTTCAGTCAATGATGATTCAGATTCAATTGATACTGAGATTTTTCAACACCGTCATATACATATATATAATGCACAACCTTGTAAGCTTAGAGGAGAACTATGCTTTCTGTCGTTGAAACAGACAAAAAATACATGCAGACAGAGTATTAGTTCACATCAGTACATGTAGCGATTGTTAACTGTTTTATGAAACTTAGAACTATACCCTCAACATTTTCTAATGCAGTAATGAGGCTGCCAGTAGCTGAAATTTACAAGAAAAAGTAATGATCTGTATCAATATAACCGTTATTACCACCCTTCCGTGTAGCACACCTGCTAAATATTTTCATCTACAAGGCTCACGTACACAGCCACATTGTTAACAAGCACCCAGAACGAAGTTTTCAAATAAATGTATGATTGTACATATTGCGTTTGTATGACCTGTTACAGGAAGTGTTAATGTTTGCAATGTAAACAGCTTATTAATAAATTTCAGGCAATCGCCGAAATGAACAATGCCACATGAATAAACGGCATTCACATTTAATCACATTTATTTCAGATAACCTTCCCCCTTCAATAACCTCCTCACCAAACATCACCAAAGTGCACCAGGAGAGTGTGAGAGTCATTCTTACTGCGGACGATCCCGAGGATCGTACAATGTCGTTCTCATCAACTCAGCAGCTTCCACATGGTGTAACACTTTTCCCAGAAGGCATCTTTCTCTGGACCGCGTACGGCCCCAACTCGCTCACAGTTGATGTAGTTGTGACGGACGAATGCGGCGCTCAAGATTCGGAAACATTATTCCTGTCTACTATGCGATGCCCTTGCGATAATGGAGGACATTGCGTTCCTACCCATGGAAAACCCGAAGGCGAGGGGCACTACGACTGTCTGTGTGAACCTGGCTTTACTGGGTCACGATGTGAAACAAACATCGACGAATGCCAATCATCTCCCTGTCAAAACAATGGTACTTGTGCCGACCAGGTGAATTCATTCACCTGCATTTGTCCAGTTGGGTTCACAGGACATGATTGTGCTTCTGTTGATGAATGTACACCGAATCCTTGCTTCCCCGGAGTTGTCTGTCAAAACCAGCCAGGCGGTTATGTCTGTGGTAACTGCCCGCCTGGCTATGATGGTGACGGATCAGTGTGTGAGGGTAAGTGTTGTGCTAAGTGGTAAGAGGTTAAAGTGATCAGTGGTTAGTAGTAAGAGGTAGTGTGGCTATTGGTATGAGGCTATTAGTAAGATGTTATAGTCTGACTAGAGGTGATGTAGGATTGTATCCATTGGGTAATAGGAGAAGGGTTGTGTTTTTATTGGCTTTTTCTTTTGTTAATAAACAAGTTCTTGGCAGACGATTTTTCTTTATTTATCAAGATTTTTTAACAAAACTCTCATCAGCGAAAGTGTTTTTTTTATTCGAGTTCTATATTTGATTACTTTAACTGCCGTTAATTGAATTGGCTGATACTGCCCGCACTGTTGCACTGACCACAAATCATTTTACTTGATTATATTTTTGACTTACTCCAATTGTGCAGAGCTTCCATTTTCCTGCAATCACAAGTACCAGCAGATGGTAAACAATGTTGGTCCACCGACTGACGGCGTTTATAAGATCAACGTCAACTGGCAAGCCACACCTGTGTACTGCGACATGTCACGTGACGGTGGGGGCTGGACCCTTATCGTTACCAGCGTGTCAATGGCAGGATGGGATAAAGGCAACATCCTGTCATACAATGGAGGCAGCCCCACCACCTACGGAGACTACTCGATTCTAGGAAAGGCGGACCAAATCAAAGCAAATGGATTCCCAGCCGGTTTTGTAGAGGTATTAAGATCAATCAACTGTTAACTGATTAACTATGGCAATTTTAATACGGATTTGAGCATGAAATCAGGGCTTACCTACTCTTAACATATCAACTGCAAAGATAGAATAAACAAATTGGCTATGATTGTATAGATCCATTATGCAAATGCAAGATATGTACAAGCAGAACCAGTTCCAAGTCCTTGTTTGGCTGTGAGGCTGACTACTCACGGGATCGCGTACGTGGCGAAGTAGTGGGGCGGCTGTTATTCGGCGCTAACTAAGGTGCCTCAATACAGCAGTTATGGCCACAGAATCAGCCATAGGACAGATGGCTTTGGTCAACTTAACCCTATTCAGACCGGGCTTTTTTGGTCATCCCTGGACCGGGGGGGGGGCTTTTGAGGCCCTCCACTTCTAAGTCCTATAACTCTAAAACGACGTGCCGTAGGGCCACCAAATTTTCAGGACATGATTTCGACATAATATCTGACAAGTATGTGACGTTTGACGTTACGTTGACGTAAGATGACGTAATTATGACGTCATCAAATTGATTACATTGGCCAAACCCATGAAAAATGGGTATTCCCAGAAAACTTCAAGTTATGCTACAAAAATGTAACAACAAGTGCAGATAACAGAATAGTAATGTTAATTACGACTTGCGTTGCCAATAGCAACATCAATGACGTAAATATGACGTCATAAAATGACGTCATGCACATCTAAGATACGAGTTGGGCTCCGCCATATTATACCCACCACCTTGAATTTATAAAAATACTTTTTTTGCAACAAATAATCACAAAGGGCAATGGAAATAGACTAAATTCATTCATTTAGATGGCTTTTGATGAAAAAATACCAGGTAGTTACAAATTTTAAGGGATAATTAGCTTGTTATTCTTGATCTGGCCATTCGGTCCGCCATCTTGGATTTTGGGCTGATGATGTCATCAAATTAGCATAATTTATGCATATATAATTATGAAAGATATGCTGAATAATATAAGATTTTATTTATGTAACAAAATCGCAGTAATATGGCAAATAAATGTGAAAAATACATAGTTAGAGCCCAAAATAGTGATTTTTGGCAAAACTGCCTGTCAACAAACAGTTGCCATGGCAACAAGAAAAAATGGAAAATTTGTCAAACTTCGCAAAATTGTTGCCAACAATATTGTAGGAAAACTCCCCAAATTTGGTGGCTTTAGCGTAAGCCGTTCTGGCGTTATAGGACATCGAAGTTAGCGCGGGCCTCAAAAGCCCCCCCCCCCCCCGGTCTGAATAGGGTTAAACTAAAAAGAACCCTAAATCTCCGATTCAGCTATGGTCCAAACAACCTTACGTGCAACCACCTAACCCGTTTATAAGTGTGGTGTTTAGCGAAGTTCCCAGAGGTGTTTCATGTGGCCTTGCAATGACCAATTCTCTTAAAAGAAAATCAACATAACATGAATAATCTAATAATAAAGTAGTTTGGAATTAACATAAGTAATTATCTTAAACTTTGCTTGTCGTTGTTTAAATCTTTTAACCTTTTAATCCTTTGTTTTAAATGCATAAAATGTTCTTATAATGTTATCTTAATAACTTAGTTTTACTGCAATATTCCTATTTTGCATAGTACCGACTTGAGGCGGACTCGCCAGGCCGTTGGGGTGGAATTTGGGAAGTTCCCATTGACTACTCCTTCACACACAAGATGAACGACCAGACCAACGTGACTCTCGTCTCCAAGTTTGATGAATGGGACTACGGACCGCGCAGTATCGGCCAGCGGATGCCGTGGATCGTGGAGGACCCAAACCTGCCGGCCGTGTTGACAACAGCTGAAAGGCCTGACCAGGACTGGTACGGCACTGTCGTGGGGAGTGACCTCGGGCTACCAGCGTTCCAAGGCTATAAGGCTCCGTGGATACAGTCCAAGATTGAAGCACCCAGTGCCATCTGGTACTGGCTACGTGAACAGCGTAAGTGTACTCGACAGTTTTGAAAGAGCGCGTGATC
>NW_023365793.1:99916-114072 GCF_000003815.2 Branchiostoma floridae
TTGAAAGCCCAAAATAGCATAAAAAGCAAATCATTTACTTATCAAGAATAATATAATTATTGTTGCTAATATCAAACCCTGTATAAATAAAATGGTAGTGGATAATTGCAATCTTAAGTTGATTAAAACTTACATGGTATCATTCCCTAATAATGCAAATGAGAAAATTTTATCAAAGTCAAGTACATAACATTTGACTTTCCTTCTAATTCCACAGGCCCTCCGCATGACAAGTAGGACCCCGACTGGTAAAGACAAGGAAGGCAAACGGGAACTGTCAACACAAAGATGACCGTTCAGAATGCAGTAATTTACTTTAATTGTTCATTGGTCTTGGAACAAATTTAATGCAATTTTAAGCGAAAAATATAAAGTTTGATTCATGTTTACTTCGAGATCTTAGACCAAAAGACCTACTAAGTATTCTTTGCTGCACCTTTCCTTAGGCTGGTAGACACTTTGCAATGTATCTTGGGCAATTTGAGAAGAAATGACAAGACGGTTAATCTTTTTAAAGAGTACATTAACAAAAATTACATTGCAAAAAAGGCTATGTTATTTTGCAATAACACAAAAAACAGAAACGCGTGCATTCGCGCAAAGACATAAGCGCACAGACGGACCCACGTACAAATAAATTAACACATGCCTACTTGAACAATATAGAGTGCTTAATTTAATCATATCTCATTTAAACAAAAATCACACCTGATTAATGAAAGGAAAAAGATCGTCAAGATCATAGTCCTGTTCTTTGTTTCATGAAGTCACGAATGTAAAATAGTGTCGAAGGCAGTATGAAATTACTTGATAACAATTTTTTACATTAAGGATGAAATAATAATGGTAACTGTTGAATTATACTGTATCCAGGAATTTTAATTTGCACACGTGCAATATACTTGTTATTACATCCAAGCCAAATAAATCAACAAGCAATAATATATATGTCTACAGATATCCTTTCCTTTAATTAAGGTATAAAGGTAAGAACGTAGTCAGGGAGTTTTCTATAATTGGACTTCCAGTGATGGTGAGCCTCAATACCCCTCTTCATTACATCTTCTAGCTGATCTGAGCAAACTCAAAAATAAGTTCGGAGACTTCATTTCTCTTAAAAATTTTTTTTTCGATTTTTCAACTGACGTGGTTCTACAATCTTAAGGTTTGGACGGGCACTAAACAGCTCATCGGGGAGGACAACAGTATGAGAAAAAATCACCGCTACCGAATGTCGTATGAGGCAAAAATCACCGCTACCGAATGTCGTGGAGCATCGTGGTCATGGGCCGTGAGTAAGTGAGTGAGTGTCCACATTTGCAACTAGAAGAACAACCAACGATCGAATTTCTATATATGTCTGTCCAAACCTCCCATCCAGAGGAAGATGATACATATCTTAATTCAAAGGGGCATTTCACTTCAGAAGAGACTGTTATTTTTCGAAAGATATTAATTGTAGGAAGTGACAAATGCATACTAATTCATATTCTACGATAAAGTACCTATTAGCCCACATGCATAAAAAACATTTAGTCTTCTCAAAACTCCCCATGTACCCTCTAAGTGAATTAATCAACCTTGGCCTTCATGTGCCTTTCAACGCCTGACTTAAGTTACAAAACTAATTTAAGAGGCGTTAAGAAAAACACGTTTTGTCATATGTTCTTTGATATCTTGTGAACAATTGACCTTTTGCTGGGCTTAGCGCCCCATATTTATGCTGAAAATATTCACCATAAAGCAGGTGTCTACACGCAAAGGGCATGCATGCATAGGGTCTTTCATATTGTTCTCCAAACACACGGTTGAAAATACATTTATACATATATCATCTATTGTCTATAACACAGCTGAATAAACGTTCAAATGCCACAGTGTAGTTTTGTGCAGTTAGCATGAATAAACTTCACGAGACGACACATACGTCTTTATGAAATTCCACTCGTTTAGCATTTACATATTGAGTATTGCACTGGTACATTGACTAAAAACTAGGCATCTTGTTTTTTAATTGTTATCAGTTATCACTTAACCTGTCATACGCCATGTAGTAAGACTAGGACTCTGTCAGATGCTAATTGCACAATCTATACTAATCGTGACAAATAATTTGTGTTACTTTGTGTAGATCGGCAACCCATATGCAGAAATACTTCCTGCTTTGAAATCAGGAAGCAGAAACCGTGAATTTCCGTCAGTAAAAGATAAATTTATTTCAAATATTTCTCTTATGTTTCATATTTTTGTGCACACACGCGCATGGTAAGAAAATCACCACACAGTCAAAGGTTATGGTAGGTACACAGTTGTAAATGATACGATTGTTACATAGTCGTTAAAATTTCAAATGTGTAGATAGACGATAGCTTTTGAATCAAATTTATGGCCTGTACGTTGTTTATGCGATTGCCAATTGTTAGTTTCCTTTGTTTCCCCCATGAAATCTACACAACTATAAAACTTATCAAACAAAAACGTAACAACAAATGTTGGGCAACAGAACTCGACAACTGAACTTGAAATTTTCATTCCGTTAAACCCTACGAAGTGTGCATATGTTTCCGCCAGTCACAATATGGTCTCAAAATTTGGCACATCTGGAAAGTATGCCAAGAGTAAACTTTAACAATCAAAACGTTTTTAAAAAGCGTAGCTTATTATTAAGGGATGAGTCAACTCTACGTAGAAAAATTACAAAAGAAAACATTACAAATTGACGGAAAAGGGGATGTTTTTATTTGATGATAATTTATAAATACATGTTCTTTTTTTGCCTACTGTTGTCCCCGGCCTCTGTCAGTAATTGGCATGTCGGACACTTCGGAAAATGGACACTTCAGCCCCCCGCTAATCAGGACATTTCGGCCCCAAGCCGAGGACACTTCGGCCCCAAGCCGAGGACACTTTGGCCCCGGATCCAGTCCACGATAGTTACCAAACACGTAGCCCGAATGGACTAAATAACGTATAATTTTAGGATGCATTGCACCTTGCTAATACAGTTTGCTTTGACATCCATCACACAAATATACAGTATTATATAGTGTTCTCTTGTGTACTCGAGAAAATCGCCATTGGGTTTCCGGGGCATGAAGACGCACGACCCTAGCTTCCAAGTCTTACCTGCCGCGATGTGGAGTTAGCCGTCTTAAAAAGTACTAAGAAATCAACATGTACAACGCGACCTGCTACAAATATTTTTTGTTTACTGTTCAACTACCGGGTCGCCATATTAGAAAGGTTCAGGAAATCACGTGGTCCGGTACCCGCCTGTCAACGCCCATGGCCAACCGGTTTCCGACACACAACGCACAGAGAACAAGTCTTCGTCTCACGACACCCAACGCACAGGGGACGAGGGCAAGTCTCGCACATAAGAACTAGCGGGGCCGAAGTGTCCTCCAAGCCTGGTCTGAAATGTCCTCGGTCTGGGGTCGAAGTGTCCTGGACTTGGGGCCGAAATGTCCGGGCCGAAGTGTCCATGTGCCGAACTGTCCTGATACCCCAGCAATGCTATTTGTATATCATTTGTCATGAAGGCTGGCGTTTCCTGCCTTGACAAGTGAGCTGGGGGAAGTGCTATGTATTTTCCATGAAGAAGTTTAGCTCCAACTGTTTTTGACATGTTTACAGGGCTGCGAAAGGCAAAAAATGTAATATTTTAAAAGTTTTTAAAAATGTTTTGTTACCTAAAATCCTGAAAAAAAAAACACGATGACGACTAGAATACACTGTATCATGATCATGAGGTTTCAATCAATTATCTTGCAATTTTTCTGAAATGCATTTAAGTGAAATTGGCAACGCAAATCTTATTTGTTTCAGAACGGTATGTCGTCCATGAACCGTTGTGTCGCGCAGTGATGCAATTTTTCACTTCTCGGAAGATGGCGTTGAGCAATGGTCACACGGCTCATTGAGTGTCCGCAGTTGATTGAGAACGCTTGCAAACGCGATAGATAATATGTGTCGTTCGCGCCTGTCCAAGTCGCGTCTTTGGGAACGGGCTAGTAAATGACTCGAACGGGGAAAGTGGGGAAGATCAGTTAGGAACGGTTGGAATACCGATCGAAAGCCGTCCTGGGCATTCGGGCATTTTATTATTACAAGGCTTTGTTCTTAAAGCCAAGAGTAATGACGTTAACAAAATTCAAGCAACGATTAATTGTGTTCAAATATTGTCTTTCATATTATAAACTGTTAACTTCCCTCTAATAACAATTGACACTATTGTGTTGAGGCTAAATGGTCAAAAGACCATCACATATCGATGATTCCAGAATTAAATTTTCTCCTTTAGACCATATCATTTTATCTTATTACTGGTTGCCCTTGATTTAATGCATGGATTATATGGTTAGCGTCATAGGAATGTAAGTTTAACTCGATGTTGCAGAAAGATAACTAACCTAAATTGTATATTTACTGGGGGGGGGGTTCTAAACTAACTTATTCTAACAAAACGCCGTGGCTATACACATGACGCAAACATAAATACGTTGCCCAGAACGTCACAATGAGTCACAGGCCTTCTGAAGTGTTTTCAAAGCCAGTGTATGGTTCCTATGGTTGCATTACCTGTCAAAGTACAATTTATCTCAATGTGCAAATATAGCAAATGGTTTGGGTTAATGTTTATCTATCGTGGCCTTAACATGACTTCTCTACGCCCATATGGAACCCAGAAAAAGAAAATGGCCGTTCTGTTTTGCCTCATTGCTGTAATGTTTGCTTCAAAAGGTAAGTCTGGTATGGAATACGGAATGATTTGGTCTGGTTGCACATCAGACGATATTCTCTTATTGTTAAAATAACTGTACTGGTATCAGCAATCATCATATACTACACCATGTTACTGCGGTGCTGTTAGTAGAGTGTATCCTACAACATTGCGTTTTACTTCTCCTTTTTTGTTACCTCCGAGATCTGACTTTCAGATATACAATTGCTTTTGCTAACAAGACTCAGTTGTAAGTATGTTGTTGTGTGTCTTCTTACTTAAGCTACAAAAGCTGCTACTCCCAGTCCAGACCCATGCGAACCTCAGCAGCACACGGTACTGAACGAACCCCTCAGAAGTGTTGGTCATGTCTACCAGACCAACCAAGCTCCTATCTGTGACCGTAATCTGGCCTTCGGCTGGTACAGATTCGACAGTCCTGCAGGTAATCTACCATTCTATCTCTGGCTGTATGCTAAATACACTTTAACACGTATACACATGTACTGTGACTTTAGAAACCTACATGACAGAAAGCATATATAATATATACATATACGCACACACACACACATGCACACTCACACACACACATATGTACCACAGAGACATACACAATGGCACATGTGAGGAAGTCTGAGTTTCACTATATGTAGTCTAACTGCAACATAATCTATTAATGACGGTAACGGAGCCTTTTCAACTTATAAGGATACCAAGTCCGGGGTTCCACAAGGGAGCTGCCTGGGTCCGTTGTTGTTTTGTCTCTATACCAATGACTTGGCCACCATAACAAAGAAGGCCGAACTAGTCATGTATGCCAATGACACTACTCCCTTTGCTTCCGCACCCAGTGCTAGAGCAGTAGGAAGTATCTTACAGTCAGATCTCACGCGCATCTGGGAATGGATACAAATAAATAAGCTTATTCTTAATGTCGGAAAGACAAAGTCCATACTCCTGGGCAGTCACCATAAACTAAAGCATAATCCAACACTGGATCTCACTGTAGGGGGGGAAGAAAATAATGCAAGTTAGCCAAGCTGAACTCCTGGGTTACACAGTAGACCAACACCTATCCTGGAATTTGCATGCTAACAAGATCAAAAGAAAGATGACAGGAGTCACAGCAACAATCAGGAAGTAGAAAGATTACTTTCCTGAAGACACACTAAAAACAGTAATCCAATCACTTGTACTTACGCATCTTGACTACTGTTCTGGGATACTTTCCTCAACAGCACAAACACAGCTAGACAGACTACAAATAATCCAAAACAGAGCTGCAAGGTTAGCCGCAAATACATCACACACAACAAGCTCAGAAGTGATACACGATCGACTATGTTGGCCGTCAGTTAAGAAAAGAATGTTCACAACAACAATCTGTGCCTTCCATAAGATAGTGACGACTAAAGAACCAAAATGTATGTATGACAACTTAAGAAATATAAACACCGCACATCACCACAACACAAGGCTATCACAGAGAGGAGGCTACGTACAACCTAAACCCCGTACAAATGCATTGACCAGAACATTTCAATAAAGATGTATAAAGACCTACAACACACTCCCCACAAGTATTACAACAAAAAAACAGGAAGTATTTAAGACTAAGTTAAGAGAGTGGGTAAAGGCACAGAAAGACAAAAACCAGCCACTCACTTCATGGTGGTAAAAATGAAACCCATCTCTCGGTTTCAATTATGTTTTGTTTTATTCATGATGTATCAATGACTATTATTATTATTATTTTTGCTATATGATTTATATGCTTTCAAATACTGTTTGTTTCAATACTTCAGTTCAAATTGTATTTGATTTACTATGATTTTGCTCGACCTCTGACCTCTCTCACTCTGTTTCTGAGTTGATATTACCAAGTTTCTGTCAATTCAATTTGACATTTTGTTGTATATATAAGAACTAAGTTGATTTATTTTGTTTTACTTCACGTTTGCAAATCACTGTTTTTCAGTTTACCATATGTTTGCTTTCTGTTATTTCAAAGTTATAATTTGTATTATTTGTACATTTCTGTTGCTATTATTTCTGTATTGTTTTAATGTGGACTCCAGGAAGACTAGTGTATTTCTAATGGAGATCTAAATAAACCAAACCAAACCAAACATATTAGCAACATACCTACCTATAGCATACATAGCAACACATTTACAATAACACTACAAAAACTCTAAATGCACTCCTACCAAGACAATGAGACTCCTGAAATTTCTTTCTATGTACTGTAACGTTATATAAAAATACACATGTGTACAATACAAATTATATAAAAATCCACACACACAAATCACGCGTGCAAACAGGCATAAGATATACAAAAACACGAAAAGTTAAAAACACCATCACAGAAGCTCGTACACCGGCACACGCACTGATTTAAATCATGCATATGCACATGCACAGTAGAATAGTGTGTTCAATGTTTAGTAATCTTATTTGACTTTACATCATGGTAAGATGAAGCATTAAAAGTCAAGGACATTTTACAGACTTAAACAAAGGGTGTATCGTATTCTAGCATGTATTACAGAATAATCTATACAATAAATACAATACAATGTGTTTCATTACAGTTTTAACTTTCAAATTGTTTTATTTCATCTTAAGCTTTACGAGTTGTTTCTTGTAATCAGAGATTAAAATATGGATATTCACGTAATCATTGTCTGGAATTTCGGCGTAGTCGTTCTTATGAATATAATCTGTTTTTAGGCAACGAGATCCCCCTGACATGTCCCCCTACCAACCGATGCGGCACACACACCACAGTCTGGCTCAACCTGACCTCCAACCCTTCAGCTAACGACGGGATCGTCGTGACTAACGGCTGTGCCCATTTTGTTTCACCTGGTGTGACTGACGACTGTTGTGCCTGGAGAACTAACGTGGCCGTGAAAAACTGCAGCAGCTACCTGGTGTACGCGCTGGGACACACGCGGCACCAGTGTGCTTACGCCTTCTGTGCTGGTGAGTTGAACCAATGAGAATAAATCATAATTACTTTATATCATGTTCATACAATTCCAAAGATTTTATTCATATTCTGATTTTCTAATGATATCATATTTTCGAGAAGGTGAAAAGAAAACTGTTTCTTGATATGAGTTCTAATTCTATCATTACGTTTATTCCTCACACAGTGAATCACGAGCAATATGTTCTATGTTGAATATCAGAGGCTATTATTTTGGGTAGTAGGGTTATTTTTTTTGGATTCCTAGTGTGTTGAATTCACGAATAATCATATTGTTAACATCCATCCAATGCCATCATCTCCTACCACATGTTGTCTCGTTCTAAATCTACCAGGCTTCTACTCACGAAAATGCGTTCTCATACATTTATTTTCACGGCTCGTAGCCTCCCCGCGAACCATTGACCTTGCGCAATATACAATTGGATAGGCCGTTTACTTTACGCAGATAAAATGTGAGCTACTCGTTTTATTTAACATGGTACTGCTGTACACAGTTCCTAAATAATAGCATTAGAATATATGAAACATTATTTCATTCTTTTGATACTTTTGTATCTAGATAATTTGTAACATTTGTAAATTGGATGTAATTCAGTGTAGATAGAACTGCGATTTCCCGATAAACATCATATCTATTCTTACGATTCTACCGTCGACAGTGAGAATTGCCGTCTCTAAGAGTATACTATAGTATACTATAGATGGATTTGTAACTGAATTTTCATCTTTAGCCGTTCACGTTCCCTTGTTTACTCTCTCTGCAGGGACAGAGGTTCCGTGTCCATTGGGGTACGAGTCACCTAACTCAAATTTTACACCTGGCTGCAAAGGTATGTTGATCACATAGACTCACATACACCATAGTCCAAGGTTCTCGATAAGCGAAATCTGTTTGGCAATCGCGGGCATTCAACATCAGGCGACGCATTTCTTGGATCCTGACAGGATCGGTCACGCAATCAATTTTCGTCAACTAGTTAGTAAATATTTAGTCGTTACGTGCGTCAATGCTCAGTCCATTTTTCTTCTTGAATTTTGCACAGCATAAATCACACAAAGGGCTCTTTATTTCTTTATTTGAATTTACCACATGCAAAAACAAGTGGAAGGGAGGACAAAACAGGTGTATCAACACCTTTACAAGTTGTCCTCGGTTATTTTGAATCGTGCGAAATGATGTTGCCAGTGCTAAATGAAGCCAATTACAGGCAACTTCATTGCTTTTTTTTTTCATTTTCCCAAAGCACCCATCATGTTTTAAAGATGACAGGTAACTAAGTAATATTGCATATTCCTTATAAAGAAATTATGGATACGAATGAAATCCTCCCCTTAGATGGCTGTCAAATAAAATGACGCTACATACACACACACACATACACACACACGCACGCACACACACACAATCGCTGCCAAATTTCTACCAAAGGTAATAGCAGTTTGGCAGCTGAGGTCAGGTAGCCAGGCCATCTCTTAGATCAATGCAACATTTACTTCCCTGTTCTTGAAGGCTGTGTAGGCTGTTTTATACCTTTCGCCAAAGCTAGTAGCAAACATTACTGTATCAGTTGAACGGTCTTTACAAAATAAAATTCACATTAGTTTATCACTTACACATTCAAAGGTCGCTCGTTACATGGTAATATTTGTTTTTGTATATTCGAGCCATGGAAAAATACTGGTAACGTTATAGGTTACTGACAATATAATATGGGTGTTTCGTACTCAGATTCTAATATGTTTGCACTTGACTTAAAGAGCAGCCTGAATACCCTCTATCATTGTATCAGTTTGTGTTGACGTGAGTTTAGCTGTTTTTTCTCGGGTCTGTTTACCTGCTATATCATGGGCTAAAATAAACAACTATACTGTCCATTTATGCTGCTAATACCAAACTTTTTGCAGACATCGACGAGTGTGCTACCGGCACAAGTGGATGTAGCCAACTTTGTGAAAACACAGACGGAAGTTACTACTGTAGATGTAATGATGGCTACCAGCTGGGCCCTGACAACCACACGTGTACTGGTAAGGTCGGATCTGCTTGTAATGGAAAATGGACCGATAGGCACGTAATTGGTTCCAATCGTTTCAAGTTGCCCAAGCTATAGGGAAATGACGTTACAAAACATTCTTTGAATGCTATATGGAAACATGATATACAATTAGGTTGATGGGGCGACGGGGGTTTGGTTTAGGCTTTCCGCCAAACATTCACAGTCCTGTTTTGCCTACTGCATGACATCAATGGCATGTTTACGTACTTTAATGTTCATTGCTGAAAGTCACAAAAACTAATTAGTGTTAGCATCTTGATAGCCGTAAGTTATTTTACAACCAACCATTCGATCAATCAATCAATGACAAAGGTCAGAGTGTACTGGCAACAACAGGTCTGGTATCGTTTGCTTACAAAGTATTGCATCTTACTGTAAGATTTTAAAACTGCAAAATTATCAAGCGGAATATATATTAGTACCCAGAAAAGTGTCAAAATTGTATCTACACAAGAGTTGTACTTTGATCGACTGTGTGTTAACTATTAATTCACTCTTTTTTTCCGAGGTGGATATATAAGTTTGATATAAAAATAACAATATCTGTGATTACCATTATCTCTCATGCTGATAATTTCCTACAAATAAAAGGAAAAGACTGTATTTATTGGACCTAAAATAAAATCTTATTCAGAGCCAACGCCGACACCTCCCAGTCCAGACCCATGCGAACCTCAGCAGCACACAGTACTGAACGAACCCCTCAGAAGTGTTGGCCATGTCTACCAGACCAACCAAGCTCCTATCTGTGACCGTAATCTGGCCTACGGTTGGTACAGATTCGACAGTCCTGCAGGTAGGCTTTATGTTTCCTCTCCGTTTGAACAGCACGAATCTGCATTTGTGTATTCCAATTCTGTCCCTCCATGAAAATTTTTGGTGTTGATTTTTTTTCTTTCTAATTTTGTATAAATAAATTAACCTTTTTACAGGCAACGAGATCCCCCTAACATGTCCCCCTACCAACCGATGCGGCACACACACCACAGTCTGGCTCAACCTGACCTCCAACCCTTCAGCTAACGACGGGATCGTCGTGACTAACGGCTGTGCCCATTTTGTTTCACCGGGTGTGACTGACGACTGTTGTGCCTGGAGAACTAACGTGGCCGTGAAAAACTGCAGCAGCTACCTGGTGTACGCGCTGGGACACACCCGGCACCAGTGTGCTTACGCCTTCTGTGCTGGTGAGTTGAACCAATGTGAATGGACCTAAATCTAATTATATTACACATCTGGCTCAAAAAAGCTTTCCTAGCATTAAAATTATTTCTATGCACTTAAAATTAACACAATAGTTCCGTACAATCATCTTCGTAATGCTTTTTATTTTTGTATGAACTCAGATAATCTGCTATATATGTGAAACAAATCTGCATTCTGGGTTTTTGTCGTTATTCATCCCAATACACACGTTTTCATGATATATGGGAAATAAATCCAAATGGGGAAGTTCGTCTTCCTAGATTATCCAAAACTACCTGGTTATTGCGCAAAATGGTTTAACTAGATTATATTTCTTAATTGAGTGAAGACACTCTTTTTCTTTCAATAGCTTAACTGATGCGCACATTAGGCATTTTGTTTAGATTACTAGCAAGCCACATTTTTTCCTAATTGTCTACAGGTACAGAAATCCCATGTCCCTCTGGATACAGCTCACCTAACTACAACTTCACACCTGGCTGCAAAGGTAATGATGAGAACCGAAATGTAAAAGCCTTTTTTCTCCAACTTGTGTGGTTAATATGTGGCATACTTGGTACACTTCCACCGTTTTCATTGTGTGAAGCTTACCCATAAAACCTAAGTGATGGTGTCCTTCTTCGCATACATACATAGTTTACCAGTTTTGAACTGATGTCTTTTGATCCAGACATCGATGAATGCTCCACCGGCAGCAGTGGATGTAGTCAGCTCTGCTCAAACACAGACGGAAGTTATTTTTGTTCCTGTCAAGATGGATACGAACTGGACTTAGACAAACACATTTGTGCAGGTACTACACATTTTCTATGTTACATTATGCTTTTCTATAACTTTACTTACCAACATATGGGTCATTTTGACGTGTAGGGCTTGAACATGTGAAATGCTATTTGCACAGTAAAATAAAGAAATATTGCAGATTAGCAGGCTTATAACTACAGGTGATTATCAAGACAGCACTTGTTATTTAGCAATGACAACGTACGCGGTAGTGACAACGTAAATGGCTTAGGTAGGTTACTATTAGTGAAAATAGATCACTGTTTAAACATCTCTAACAGATGTTTAAAGTAGATACAGTATTCGTATTATTGGCAAACTACTCGAAAGCAATATTTACCATACAATAGCTGAGATACTATCATTCATGTGTTAATTCATCTATTGTAGACACAGATGAATGTTCTGCTGGTACCAGTGGATGTAGTCAGATCTGTGTGAACACAGAGGGAAGTTACCGATGCAACTGTGATAGTGGGTTCGCACTCAGCTCGGACAAACACACATGTCATGGTAAAGTTTCTTACACTGACAGTAGCATTAACTAATAAAATAACACTTTATCAAGCTTGGTGCTCTACGCCAGGATCATGAGCTTCCCCTTTACTCATACTTAGTACAGACATGCTTTGTGTCTTTATATTTGCCTTGATGGGCCCAGGTGCAATTGTTTGACAACTTTCTTTGCCAGTAAATACTTCTGTATCTTCTTTATGATCGTGGTGTTCATTCTGAAGGTTTAATTGTCGACGATATTTTCTTTATTTGCCCCATGCCTTTACAACATTGCTTTGAGCTATCTATTACAATTTAATGTTTGTTATACCTCTATGTTGTTGATCTGCATTACTCTAAATCTACTGGTCACAGGGTGCGATACGGTCACTGTTATTTCCATTTTTGTTTAATCTGCATGTTATTTTCAATTCAAGCAGAACAGATATAGTTAGTGACATAGTTTAGCAATGTGGCAGTGACGGGATCGTTAGACTTAAGTCAAATTACGCATTCTTTCAAACAACAATTTGGTTATCGACGTTCTTGTGTGATAATGCCGGTAGAGTAATTTTTTTTTTGTTTTCAATTGTAGAGAGCAGTTCTAATGTATCTCCGGGTTGACAAGCTGTTAATCTTTTGATTTATCTCCAGCTGTGTACACCCTACCGTCCTGGACCATCGCTCTTCTGGCCGTGGCTGGAGCTGGTGCGGTCATCGGGTCTATTATTGGTGTTCTGTGCTGTCTGAAGCGGGATCGAAAAAGGTATGTCTAGCAAAATCATTAATGTAATTTGCTGGAAAAATATGAAAAGTAGAATCATTTACAATGCTATTATCGTTTGTAATTGCATGTTTGCAAAACAATGCATTGGTTTGAAATTTGCTGCAATACTTGCTCAGTATTTAATATAGGGATCCAATCTGAAGAAAAGATATTGCCACAAAAATTACAAAGTAATTGTATGACATCCCATTATTGTTTAATGCAACGATTTCAATTCATTTATTATTCCAGTTCGAGACTTATTTCTGAGACTGAGCTGCACAAGTTCTGAAGATGGCGGAACATACGCCAAATGCGCAATGTTGTAAATATTTACATGGTTACCCAGCATTACTTCTGTATATGTAAATGTGCGATTGCCACAGCAAATAAGTAGTTCTGTCATTGCCAATCATTCATTTAGTCATGCAGATTCATAGTATATTATGGAACACGATATTAATCATGTTTTGTTTTGTCACTATCAAACAATAAAAGGCAATGTGATGAAGTAACATATACTTCTGTACATAATATCATGTAAACTTAAATGCGCAATGTTATCTCGCTCCGATTGTGACAAGTTCTCAACATATATTTTGAAAAAAAAGAAGAAATTAACCTGCTTGTTTGTGCAAGCCTAAGTAACAAAAAAACGTTTCCACAAGACCGCCTGAATCCATATATATCTCCCCATAAGGTCATGGCCTGGCTGCGTGTACCCCGTATGTAAACTAACTCTTGACGGATCCCGCCAGCCGGCCGACCTCCAGGTAACCTGGCTGTGTTTATATTTTTTAAAAATCATTTACCCACACCTGCCTTTTTACAGAGTAACCCAATAAATGACCCAGTAAGGGCATACTCCGACTTTGTGTACCCCATATGTAAACAACCGAGCTTCTGGCGGATAATTAAAGCCGGCCGACCTTCAGATAACCTGGATGTGTTTACCGGCCTTTCTTCCTTGCCAAAGGACCTTTAAGATCGTTTATAACTTAAGGATGTAATCATGTCTATCAGCTCCATTGTTCGAATCTTTTTATCATAGGTAGTATCATTTTCTCCGCTTGGTTGTTATTGTTTTTATATGTGCAAATAATAAGCAAATAAAACAACTGA
>NW_023365793.1:114172-134105 GCF_000003815.2 Branchiostoma floridae
CGTTCAAAAAATCATACCGCTAAATAACGGCCCCAAAGGTGATGCCTGCCCGGAAAGATAATAATCCATTAACATATCCATTGTGCGAGAAGAACGAAACAGGTATTGTTTAGAAAAATAAGGGTACTTTTCACGGGATATCTTAAGCTGGAAATATCTATAAGCCAACAATTGTACTTTAGAAAAATTCAGGTTTCTAGATCAATTTTTAAAAAATCAAATGACCTAAAATTCGTTGCGGGGTAGATTGGCCATATTCCTATGCTAAGCAGTTACTGGAGGCATTTTTCGGATGTATTTGATATGTTTTTATCCTAAAAACTCCAATTTATCAGGAAATAAATTCATTTTCATATTCGAAAATATTGAGGGAATGGTTTCCCTAAAGTAAAAGGAAATACTAGTTCACCGCTCTAAATCATCCCTTGTTGATGTTCCCTTTGACAGGCAATCAAGATATGTAACTCCCTAACCAATATTTACAATGCACACTGTAAGAGGGCTTATCTAACTGTGTAAATGCTTTGCATTGCGGTCTGCGGTGGCTACCCGACCATTTTAAATATACAATTGGCAAACCAGACAATCAATCTAACTAAACGTCCGAAATAGTGTCTTAGTAAACTAGAATATTTCAAGATAAACTGTGTCGATATATCTCCTTTAATTGGGTTACAGTACATTTCCCAAGTTTGGTCCACCTGTGCTCAGCTGGTCACACCTAAATGACTCTGGAACTGACTTCACCTTCATCTGATATGCAAACTAGGTCAACTAGTACTGCGAAGGATTTCAAAATAATGACCATTACACCGCTATACTTTATTCCCAAAGAAGCGAGAATAATCTAATTCATAAATCTTTATTTCAAACCATAGAAGCATAGGTAGAGAATAATATCATATATTTAAAGCACAAATAATTTCTTGCCGTTGTAACTGTTAAACTTAGATATGGTTCCCCTGTACAGGATTATAAAATACAATTTGGCCTGGTTCAACAGAAAATTAAAAAGGCATTGTCGCAAGAAACAACGTCTTTATTACAGAACTAAAAGAACAGGACAAGAGTAAAGACTGTAACAAATAAAAGAGGGTCCAGAAGAGCATAAGAACGACTTATTTCAACAAATAAGTTGTATTTGCTCTCAAGCAAATGTCAGACCTTCTATTTTCCTTCAGCGTTTGTGTCTGTGTGCATCTGTATGTGTTGGGAGGGGGCAGTATGTGTGTTTGTATATGTATCTGCAAAAATGGAAGGATGCCTACTACTACTACTGTGTAGAATAACATCATAAGGCCACAGAAAGTAATTCTATGGATGACATCCTATGCAAAGTGCAAAAATAACGAGATAGCGCGAAACAAAACAAGATGAGTGAAAAAAAAGATGGCTAAATTTTCAAAATTGACGCCATAAACTACATAACAAGATTTGAAATAACAAAACGTGGCATTACAACTGTACAAGGCATTCATTCATGTATTGAAGATGTGTACCACTGAAGAAAAAGTGATACCAGTGTGGTAGACTGGTGGCCCTTCTACAACTATCCAACAAGTTACACTTTTGCAGCCATAGTCATAGCTACCTTCCTAGTGGAACTTCTACAAGTATGATTATTAGGCTTCAACACAACATGTTTGCCTATTTTTGTCTATCTGACCGTTCCCGAATAGGAATTTTTTTTTCTAAAATCAGGCGAAAATAATTGCGCGCCCTGATGTCATCGATAAAATTTACGTAATGTGGCCTTACTCCAGAAATCCTGGGTGATATGAATGGCACTCGGTCTTATCGTAGATCTGAATGAGACCTTGAAGCAATTTAATTTCCTATTAGCGGCTTGTTACGACATTGCAGCGGATCTTCCAGTTTGATATCTCGAGATATAGGCCTTAAGAATTTAAACTTTAACTATAGATGTTAAGTGGTGTGGCGTTTTTTTAATGCCGGAGCCAAGTGTTTAGATTTTTATTCGGTTTTCGAGTTGTCACATTTTTTTTTGTAGATGGCTTAAGCTATGTTTGATACAATAATACGGCAATTATGTAATCAGATTCTAATTTACGTATTTTCGGGAGATGATAGGACTATTTGACCGTGTGACATGTGTCACTGTGAAAGAGGTGAGTATTTTGGTCATGTAAATTAGGCGAATGGAGACTGAAACGATGGAATGAACTAAACTAATACAGGGAGGGGAAGACGTAACTAGCCTAATGAGTAATGGCAAAATGCTCCTAATGCTCCAAACAACAGGATTTCATACTTGTGACGTTCGAAAACTACGCGAAGATTAACATCTCTGAAAATAAATCATACAATTTGGGATCGTATTCGCGTTATCGATAAAAAGTATGACCTTCTTTTGAACAGAAAATCATTCATTTGCGTGGAGGAGATGACCAAGTGATATAATTTATGCAAATAAGGGCTTTATTTAATAATATCATGAATGAGAAAGCAATATCAATTATTGGTTGAGATCATTTGGCACATGTATGTGGTTTTGGAACACTACTTGTCATCTACTTTGGGTTATATCCAGATGTTAAGATGCATTATACAAACGCTCGATATAATGAGTTTATTCTAGGCGTCGTGTAGCATGATTATATTGTTTTCAACATTTTCAAACGATGTCTCATTACCCTGGAAGAGCACTAATGTAGCAAAGTGGCATGTGTGTGATAAACAATGCACTTTTACCACATTACTACTTTGTTTTGAATGGTCACTAAAACCAGTACATTTAACTTGCCAGCTTATGGCATTGTAAATCGTTTATGACCAAACTAACTCGAACTTTGGAACAGATAGTGCGTCAGCGGGAGGGACTCGTGACTGTGTGCGGGAGTGTGAAGGAAGTATATTCATTTCAATGATTAATTCTTACTTTGTAACAACACCAAGACTGCAACGAAGAACATGGAAAATCTCATAATGCGTGTAGCACTTCTTTTGCTGTTGATGGAAGTATGGAGTTCCTGTGCACTCTGCCCACCTGTATGCCCAACTTTAGCCGAAGGTAAGAGCCCAGGAGGGAATTAATAATTAAAGGTTCATTTAGCGAAACGTTCTTCCTAAATAATTAAATTTCACATCCTGTGCACTTTTCCATTTTGGTCTTTATAATTCAACTTAAAAGTGAAACATTTTACTATCTTTAGAAATACGACAATTCATGAAGAAAAACTGCCATTGGCGATTCCATTTCAAAAACGCGTTCTATGGAATCCTACTGTAGCTCTAATACAGATGTACTGAAACTGATTAGGTTATCTTAAAGGAGCAAACGTACTAATATCTGTGTCCTTCAAGCCATTTTCGCAATTGTCTTGCGATTGAAACAATCTAAAACTAAAAGTTGAGCGAGGAGAAAGGAACAAGTTGAAAAATCACATCATATTTCTGGTGCACTGTATGCCATTGATTTTGCGAATATATAAACCAACACCATCTACTTATGTTTTACTTATGCATGAATCCCTGGGTACGTAAATGTTTGCATACAGTTTACTTGGTTTTGCATTTTCATTACTAAAGACACATTCTATAGATTATAATAATAGTGTATACTCTTCCATTAATTATTTTATTTAACTATGTTTAACCATTACTTTAGGTTGATTAATCAAATCACCTACTCTAGCTGTCACTGTAAATTCTTCCAAAGAGGACAATTTATTTTTCACGCAAAACAATTTCATAGACGTATATACATATATATTATTTCTTCAAAAACTTTTTAGTTTTCTGGAAACTATAGCATGTTTCCAGAATATGCAATCCAAGCACTGTTTCTATAATACTTAAATGCACAGCTGCAGCTAAATCACTGTCCTTAGAATACAGAACTCTATAGCATTGTTTCCAGAATACACAACTGAAGAACTGCTTCCAGAGTACACAACTGGTTCACATGGGTCCACAACTCTGCCAGGATTTACAGACAACATTCTGAATCCAAGTACTCATTCGGTATCTTTTCAGGTAGATGCTGCATGATTTGGTTGTCGAAAAACATTTGTCTATTTTTCCCCTTTTTTTCTACTTTCGATTTAATCAGTATTCCATATACTAATCCTATTTAGCTCTTTAGACCACGCTAACTGATACGAATATTGTAGCCTGTGATCCTTTTACACAATCCTTCAATGCAGTGTTTCAAGTGTAACAGTTCGCAGCCGTCACTTGATGAGTGTGGAAAGGTGGAGACAACAGAGATAAGCTCTTGCTCAGACGGACAGTGGTGTTACGTAAGTATCAATCTGTGTAACTTGTTCGCTAAATTCATTAATTTCGCACAACTCATCCCTTATTTATTCCTACACAGAATTAAATACTGACTTTTACACAGAACTTACAAAAATTAAGAACTGATAAATAATTATCTAGTCAGAAATATTTTCATTTTCACCAAAATTGTATTTTCTGTCCAGGTCACCGTCGTGTATAGTGGTATCAACTCCCCAGGTGACGTGCTCAGCTACGAAAGAGGATGCTGGGACGAAACCATGTGTGACAACGCTGCAAAGAACACTGGCGATACGATGACAAACCAGACTTGTGTCCAAAAGAGCGGGACCTATGTATGCCACAGCTGTTGTAATCGTGATAAATGTAATGTTGTGGCTGGTGCATCGCTGAATTCTAAAATCAGTGTTGCTATGATATCTATGGTGACCTTTGTTTTGCAGCTACTATATGTATATTAGATATATGATAATATAATTTCAATTTTTTGCTCTCCTGATTTAGAAAAAAAATTACCTTTATTTTGCTGGTGTATTGTTGGGAACTTCAAGGACGTTGATTAGGTAAAGAAATGCCATTATCCTTTCAAGATTCCTTCTTGCTTAATTGGAACTGATTACAAATAAAGATTTACGTGACAAACACAACTTATAATTTGGAATTTTTCCAAAGAATTTTTTTCTTAAATTTTGACATTGATTTATTTTCGGTTGTACCCATTCCAGTCACATATAATATGTTTACTCACCTAGAAATGTAGTTTTGGACACGTTTTCCTGTTACTTAATACTACAAATAGTAATGTTTTGATAATCTAATCCATACATACTTTGTTTAAATTCTTTTAAAGATGACTTCCCTTGTGTGCGCAAGATATTTAGCATGATGTATCGCATAAATATTAAGCACTAATTTTTTTTTGTAGCATGCCTTTGTCTGCTAAAAAAACACAAGTCAAGTTTTTGTGTGAAATTTGTCTTTTGTAATCAAGTGTGTATTTCTTCTATTGCAAAGAATATGTAGTACACATTAATCTCTGCAGGGGGAATGCTTTGGATACCAATGTGCAGGCTGGGTGAGAGGCAGGAATATACTTATTTTACACTGTCTATTGCCTTGCTTGTGTCAAAATGTGGCCAGATTCTACATGTGGTATCTAGCTTAGCGTTTTGCTAGAACTGTTTGTTATAGCCACAAATTAACCAAATTACTAAAAGAAATAAAGAATTTTAAAGAATCATGTAATATGTTCGTATCTTTAAAATATTATCCACGTACTGAACTACAAGTATGCTCCATTCTGCATGGTTTGATAATGTTTTTATGAGTCCAGTACAAAATAATATTTGCATCGTCCACCCAATATTATGCTTATCTATCCCAACCCTTGTTTCAATATGTCAATTAGTTTTATCTATTTATGTAGTCACTGCGGTCAATCCATTTAAACTGTAAGACAGGTCACAGTGGGAACAATTTCCTATCGCCTTGTTTGAAGGCCGACCATTTGTCTTATGTCTTTAATTATCTTCTTATTCTTATTAGAACTCGACACGAGTTTAAAGCGTGGAATTCACATGCATATCTGGCTATGACTTATATCTATGGTTTGCTATTCTATGTAAATAGGGCCACCTTTAATCAATATTGATCATGATTCAAACTCCAAATTGATATCAGCCGTAAAGCGTCGGTTATGGCTAAACAACCTCCTATATCACTGTAGTGTGATTGAATACCCTAATGATTTAAAATCCCTATGTGTGTTCATTTTACCCCACTGCTTCCGTGGCGCCACACAATCCTTATCGGTGGCAATGTTTGACAAAAGCTAATATGTACAAAGCAAATACTACTGCCAACGACCGCGCTGGGCTGTTGATAGGTGTTTATTCGTCGGAATAATTGCCTTTAAGAGCAAATTCCAACGGCGCTTAGTACCACACGGCAAGTTGAGAACCTTTGCATTCGACGCTGTGCAGCAAGCGACAATGGCTGGGTTACAATTGCAAACGTGTATGGTAGTATATCTCGCGGTGTTCTTTGCTGCGCCGTGTGGTTGCTTCTTTCCCAATCAGCTGAGTCTCCTGTCGTACTGGAACCCGGACGACTACTCTCATGAAGACATCACTAGGATCGGTATACTCAAAGCTGTGGCAAAGTTTCTAGAAGACAACCCTCCATCAGGAACGGTTTTCACCCCAGGCCAGCTTCAGAACCTTGACCCACTCACTCCTACAAGTCTGTACAACACGTATTACGGAGGTACGGGCATTTCATATTTTGACGTCCACTGACTTATTCCGACAAGTCCTTACATCAAATATAATGATAATTGCAGGTACAGGTGAACGTCTTTTTGATTCTCAAACGGTTATGCATAGCAAGTCTTACAGAGGCATAAATGCAAGTGCATGTGCTTTGTTATTCAACTTACTCTTTACAGAAAATATTACATTAGAAGATGCATTTATATTCAACTTTATACTATAGAGTGGGTCAGAGCGAATGATACTATCACAAAGGTCTGAATAAGAGTAATGACGTTTTATCAAATGAACCTATAAAAGTACTAGTAGACCTCACATTCACAGAGGACCGTGTAAATGCGAAAACAAGACATATATATGTAGTTGCTTGAGACCACTACACGTGCTACTAAGGTCTACATAAATATGTGTCCTTCCTAATTACTAGTAAAAAATGGTTGACACACTAGTTTTATCTCTATTTTATCTCTAATTGTTAAGCACACTTGTTTGCATTTATTTACGTGTTGGGGTTATTACTATTTTTAAAGCTATTACAGAAATGTGATAATGATTATAATGTGTTTTGACGACCCGCAAACTTGTCAATTTGAGAGCGATATCTGCATTTTAGGTAGCTAATCAATCGTTCACGGGATATTATGGATTTATCCATGATAATATAAGCACTGAAGTCTTTCGGATGTAGTGTTGATTATTGTAGCTATAATTTGTGAGCAAGAAATTAATGTTTGGCTTACTTTGCCAAATGTTCAAAATTATGTCGGATGTCAATGTGATCTTGTGCTTAAGGTTGTTGAAAAAGCGTCTGAATTCGAATACCGTGCAGGCCCCGGGTGTTGTGTCAATGGTAGGGGCACTAAACATTATTCCATCATTCGAGCCAGGTGAGAGTAAGTCTAAAGCTTTTGTTGTTTTTTGGCGTCCTTTCTGATAGAGTGCATAAAGCCGGTGACCCGTGTACTTTATGGAAAGCCTGGTGACATCCTTATCTTAAACCCTGTTCAGACCGGGATGGGGGCTTTTGAGAACAAAGGAAACAAAACCGTTGGTTGACAGGCATAGTAATTTCTACTCTTTAGCCCCGTCAAAGATTTCAGCTAGGCCTGCTAGCTCTGCCCTTTGGGAAAATTAAACTATAACTCTAGGAGATGCAAGGTATTTCTCCCAGCTTGCCACGAACACCAGTACCACATTGCATGCAATTAAAAACGTTGTCTTGCCAGTAACAGAAATTTATTTCTTTATTAAATATTTCTTCAACTAGAACAGCATAGTGTTTGAGAGCTCGTACAAGAAAAAGAGTAGTAATGTGCATGAATCGCTATTTTAGAATAAAACTCATTTACCGGACCCAGCCAACATCTCCGTTACAACATGTACACAGAGTTCCCCAATAGTTTCTTTTACCCCTGCGTGACAATAAGGTCGCACCAATGGCTTGGGTAGGGAAACCTACCAGGACAAGAAAACTATGCTCTTCCTCAAACTTTGTACGAAGTACTGGGAAGTCGTAAATAAAGACACTAAGAATAGAATGTGACAAGTATATCTGGATGAATTTGATGAAAGCAACTGCTGGGTTCTTGGTGGATATGTCCAACAGAGAAGATTGTCTGAAAAATCATGTTTGTGTCTTACACCAGGTTCATCAGGGGACTTGACGATTTGACGATATTTACCTTGGGGCTGGTGCAGACAGTGCTGACATTTTTAAGTCATTGACATTTTTTTCACCTAGGGGGAGAAGCATCGAATAGATTTACCTTTGTTAGTAAATACTAGTGCAGGAAATGAAGTCAGATGGTCAAGATTTCATTTTTTTCTTGTACGTCCCTTCCGACAGCTTGCACCTACGGCAACCACGACGCTCAGTTGCCCCTAGTCATCAAGCAGCTTTTCTCTGACAGACAAAATTGGCTTAAAATGTACTAATTAGCGTTTCAGAGAGTCAAGATTCCAAACTTGGTGCCGCCGTCGCCTCTGCTAAGCGATTCCATGTTCGAACAAAGTATACGAAGACAAAATGAGTAAATTGGTATCAATATAAATCCTGCGTGCAGCGGTACTTCCATCATTGACAACAGAATGCTTCACGGACCGCAAAGTAATAAGATGAAAGGATTTTTACTTGCGTGATCTTACGTAAAGTTAGTATACTAGTGGGGTGATGTTTATTTCATTTAGATCGTGAAGTGATATCAGGCAAGGTTAGTCTGATTACGGTTTGAGTGCGAGTGTAACAGCATCAAGCTCTGCATGTTTTGTATACATAATTATAAAAGGAAAAGGCTGCTGTCCATAGCACTTTTTGAGAGACGCCGATTCTAGAAAAGCCCTACCATAGGACTTAGGTGTGTGTGTTTATGTTTTTTACGCTCACGTCTTAAGATATGTCTTATTAAACAGTATTTATGCCCGTCCCCCGTCCCTAATAGTAGTCCAGGTATGAAGTTGCGCGTCACAGCACTCGCAAAGGCCGTAGTTGTTATTCCGTGCACAACAGCAAGGCGGGAACTGTAGTGAATAGTATGGGAATACATTACGTTTGAGCCTGTATAAGTTTGATTACCATGCTTCTTCGCCCGGCGCCTTGATACTGTTACAAGCCTTGCCTTTGCCTCCTGAATTTGCGCCTGGATGCTGTTACAGGCCCTGCCTTTGCGTCGTATGTAGTTCCATGACCTCCGCTGCGGGTCAAATGAAAGTGTCTTTTCCTAGGAAAACGAGCCGGCAAATATATGCTCATTTCCAGGCATTTTATAGGTTGTACCCTGAACTTCAACATATTAAATTCGTGTAAATTGTTTCTTTACCATGCTGTAAGTTTTAAGGCGTCGAATCAAACTTTGGGATCTCTAACAATGTAAATCCCCATAGGCGATAAACTGCGTACCGAGACCTTCAACCACAGTGCCAGGACGAGCAACAGCATGTTATTTGACTGATATGTCAGTAATTGAGGTCGGTTCACGTGAAATGTATCTATTTGTTACCGTCAGATCTGCCGTTGCCATGTTAACGGACTCCAAGACGGCCCCCGATATTTAACTATAGGACTTAGTGAGGCCATAATAAGCCCGCTCATTCCCAAACCCAGACCCAAATCACCCAGAACGTATCCGTTTAGAACAAAAATCCAACCAGAATAGTAAATCTGTCCAGATAATGAGACCAATTAGCGGCCCCTCAGATAGGCCATATTCGGGACTAACACATGTGCTTCGACTTACGTGCCAAAGTGCAATATCTCGGTAACCACTTGAATGTCTTCACTAAGATTTGGTACAGTTCTCTACATTGGTTGGTTTTATGGCATAAAGGAAAATAAAACTCAAGTTCAAGTTTTTAAAGGTCTTAGTATGCAGTATTTATGCACGAAAACAGTCCCCAATGTCACTTCGGGTATAAAGTAGTGCGCCACAGTAAAAAAATACAATACATTGTGATTCTCTGGGATTTTTCTCAGAAAAATCCAACATTATCCGATCTCAAGACTATTCTTTTAATCAGACAATTAAAGAATCTGCAATAGCTGTGGTTTTGGATGCAATCAAAATAAACCATGTACACCATAACAAACAGAAGTATCAACAAATATTTCCGTGTACGATCATTATGTGAAAGTTAGATAACTTCAAGGATGTAACAACAATGGACATCTTGAATTAATGTAGATTTTGGTAAAAACAGTATTGTAATCTGTCCCGGCTCTGTTTATATAGTTTTACTGTATAAAAACAATTATCTGGGTCACTAACTGTAGTGATCTTATTTTACCAGGGGGCAGCTGTACAAAGGCCATGACTGAAACTTTTGCCACCTACACACATTATACTGCATGCAAAAATATAGAAATAGTAATTTCAGAGTCTGAAGTTGCAAAACAGTAGTATTAAAACAATTACCAGTGCATCAGTAAAAAAGTACCATACCAAACTGCCTGTTCTGGGACTCACACAGGGTAGGTTGCGAGGGCCATATGCCAAATCCTGCAGGGAAGGTGTAAGTAAGGTCCGAGAACAAATGTTTCGCGTATGATGGTACATGACGTTACATGGTTAAGGGCTCTAAAGTGAAGAGGTTCGACGACTCAAAACCTATAGTAGGGTGAAGAAACAATTTACACGAATTTAGTTTGTTGCAGTTCAGGGTACAATCTACAAAGTAGCTGAAAGTGAGCAAAGATTTGCCTGCTCGTTTTTCTATAAACGCCACTATAATTTGACCCCCAGCCGCGGTGGTCATGAAACTGCATTCGACCCACACCTTAGGTAGTGCTGAAGAATGGCAATCGCACAGAATCCTTGCGTTTCGCTCATCGTAGTCCGTTATGAAGGGAGAGCAGTGGGCCCGCCAAATAACAAAAAAAACCGATGTGACACACTGGCTACGTCCAATGTACAATCGTTGGCAAGCCCACCAATGATAATATGTCAATTAGAGCAGATTCTGTCGATATCAGCTATAAGAGTAGCTTGGAAGTATTCATTGACTAGATTTACGCCGTCCACGTAATACATCATGTCAATTTTAGGTAGGGCAAATCCGGGGGTGAAAACACTAGTGTTTTTGCTGCCCCTATAGATTCCCCCAGGTGATTTCACACAGATAAACACACCAGCTCGTACATAATAAAAACAAAACAGTCATATTGGAGGTGAACGTATCTCCAGGCAAGGTGCATATAACAGAATGTGCATTATTCTAATGGTTACCTTACTTGCATAATCAATACAGGCATTTAATAATTCTCGTGTGGTTAATGGTAAAGAGACTTCATATTGGGAGATAAAGGTTGCTTGAAGGCAGGCGAATACAATGAAATATGTACATAGATATGTCGAGACTCAAGTATGTCCAACAAGAGAATACAAAAGACCCAATCCTTCTAGACCGAATCAAGTCCAACTATATCATTACCATGCAATGTCGATATTCATACTATGGTTGGAGTTATGTATTTGTGTTATTATATCATTCTGAAACTGCAGTTTATCAAGCAACTTCTAAATTGTCATGTTAGTCCTTTTTTTGGGGGGGGGGGGTGAAATCAATAGAGGGGAATTGGGGGGCATAGTGATTTCGCCCGTGAGGGGCCCAGAGTGCTAGTTATTTTGCCCTGGGGGGAGGGCGAGATCACGTGGGCGGAAGAGATCGCTGTGACACCAGTCTTAGTCAGATTTTGTATATGCGGCATTTGAATTATGACTACGAATTCTCAACTGGCTGATGACCGCACTTGAGTAAATTTTTGCTGCATTGAGGTCAAGGTCACCTTACTGCAAAAAGATGGTCGCACCATACCATCCGTTTTAGTGTCGGTTTTGTAGATTTAAACTTCCTACGTAGCCTGCATGTTATATTTTAGCGGATTTACCATGTCCATATGATATATAATGTTGCATTTGATTGTATGATATATAATGTTGCATCTGATTTATGATATTTGATTTATGACTGCGAACTCTTAACTGTGTTGTTGCTTGTAAATTGTGGTGAAATCTTCAATATCGTCTGCGTGTTTCTGTGTACTAGTATTTTTTTTTCAATTTGCCATGGTAAATACTTTTCTTTGCTTTGAAGTAAGGTATTGGCAGTGAAATTGCGATACAGCAGATGCCTGGATTTGATAAATTTTCATTTCTATACAGCTGGGGGCCCCAAAGATAATTAAAACAGTTATAGGAGTGGTACGGCAATGCAGAAAATTACAAAAACAGATTATACGGAGTAGATTGAGCACGTTCATTAATGACGATATATAGGTAGTTGTAATAAGATATATCACAAGGAAGGCGCATCTTCTTGGTGCTCTTAAAAGATTAATAGTGAACTGCAATTTTCTAACCTACGTTTTTGTTACATTTAAACAGAAACAACTTCGGCCGGAAAACTTCACAATGCCATGACGGAAATCACAGATGCTAACAGCAGACTTGAGAATGACTACTTATCCACCGCTCTTTACCACATGAGTGGAGAGGAGATCCAGCAAGGTACATAGGACCTGGCCTTTGCTTTTTACTACATGTACCTGCGTACAAAGGCTAGGGGTATTCAATTTGATTCAAAAATGAATACTGGTTTGTTTTAAAATTCTAAGTTAATCTTTGTTGTAAAGAGGAAAACAACCTCTGTTTCTATAAGGCCATGGAACATGAATTATGCGTAAGGAAACAGCTTGCTGTTCACCTTTACACAAAAGTGTTTCTGTTTGACAACAAAATACACTTTCTAATGACAATGTAACTAACACATAAAACCGTCTCTTTCTCTCTCACTTTAACACTAACCATTTTGTTCATTAGCAATGCCAAATACCGGTTGCATTATTGCATTGTCCAGGAAACAACAAACTCATAGCTCATAGAACCTCAATTCTAAGTATCCTGCGGGCGGATTCAACAAACTACCAGACTGCAAGGACAAAGATCGGCGAGTACCTACACATACTGCAGGACTTTTACAGCAACACTAACTGGGTGGAACTTGAGGGAGACGTTCCTTATGAAGACCTCGGTATGATTTTGTTTCTATAAAGATAATGTTGAAAAAAGTGGAATGTTTTCTTTTTTGTTTCAATGTGCAAAAAAAAATAAAATAAAATAAAAAGTGCATGCCATTTCTTTAGTAACCCCCCAAAAACGCAGTATAATGTACTTTTCACTTTTATATTATAGCATATAGTCCTAGGAACAACTTTCTTTCGGATTGTACAATTTTAATTAAGGCAATTCTTTTATCATTTTCCTATTCAGGTCTTCCTAACAGACCTTTTCGTCCTGTGGCGTCTTCTGTAATACCAACATGTCAGAGCTGCCCAGCAGACTTACTAGGGTAAGTGAAGATATATCTTATGGAAATAAAACTTCTTTCAAACACTGACATAAGCTATAACTTGATTTACATCCCCAGTCCCATTATTCGGCAGAGAAGGCAGTTTTTTTCAAGAATTCTATGTGAGCATATCTTCAAGCGCCTGTATTTACTTTCCATATAATGTTATGTTTTATAAGGGGTTTTGTCTTAGTTTGTGGTATTTAACAATGAGTTAAAAGCCACGGATGGACTGATTCCACACCGAAAATAATTAATATTCTTAGGCCGATTCAATTTTTTCCTATTTTATACATAGAAGTAGCAAAAACAAATCTTATTTCATAATGTTTGCAATACAAAATGTTCACCTGTAATGTATCAATGATAGCTATAACTCATAAAATAGTATCTTTTGTGTCTAGTCCAGCTTCGAATATGTGGAAGTTTTGGGTTAATGTAGTACGATTAGCTTACAATAGAGGGCATTTTCGTGTACATTAACGGCCTTCAAAGGACAGGTTCGTTATGCCTCTAGCGGTTTTGTAAGTTACAGCAGCGTTCAGATATTTGCATGTCATATGGAATCCTTATAAATTCAGACTACTACGTACATACAGATAACGTTATAAACAAATATCGACCCGCGATCCCAAATACTTACAACAACAATATTAACCCTCAAACCACCGTAGCTTTTTTGCGACGTAGATTACCGTATGGGGTCAAAACTGACCCCAAAACATTTTGTACAAATACAGTTTTTTGTGTGACACTTTTTGTGATTTTTATATATGTTTAGTTTCACTAATCTATGTGGAACAGTCTGACATGATTAGGTGAGAATATTTCTAGCTCATTATCATAATTTATGCAAAAGATCATGATGACCACATTTTGCACCAATGCTATTCAGACCGGGAAGGAGATTTTTGATGACAACTTCAATGCCGTATAACGTCTGAATGGCTCATGCTAGGGCCACCAAACTTGGTAACTTTTTAGAAAATGTTAAAAGCAAAAATTTTCAGTGAACATAGTATGTTCATCATTTTTCATGTTGCCATGGCAACGAAATTCTGACAGACATATCTATTACTAATTATTATTATTATTAAGTTTTCTAATTTTGTATTAAACATTTAAGTTTTAAGGTTTTCTTAGCAGATATCAGTTGTTTATCACATCTGATGAAATTCAACGTAAATTTCATACCTCAATATTCATGATTTATGCTAATTTAATGACGTCATCAGGCAAAATCCAAGATGGCGGCCGAGATTACCTAAAGGACGTCATAATGTCGTCATATAACATGATATTTGCACAAAAGCTGTTACAATAATTTTGGCTTACATGTACATCATTCTCTAAAAATTTCGTGATTCTAAGATAAGTAGTTTAGGTGTAGGTCGGAAAAGTTTGTTTAAAAAAATGCTGGGGTCAGTTTTGACCCCACTGGACCATACATAAACTTTCTAAGATAACTTAATCAATAATGAGCCAATCTCGTTGAAAACTTATAAGAAGTTATAGGACATATATACAAACAAACTCATGGGAGGAAATTTGTTTTCGACCACAAATGCCATGACGGCACACATCGATATACGCCTGGGGTCAGTTTTGACCCCATACGGTGGTTTGAGGGTTAATGGCGTATAGTACAAGTAGAATCAGGACATGGGGACATTTAAGCAGTTGAGTAGGCGAACCATGTACAGAATGGCACTAGTCCTATAACATTCAGCTCTACACTTAGGAATGTCCAGCTTGTGAGCGGAGCGGGTTTGTCGGCGGCTGATGTTTATCCTTGTGGGTGGTAGAAGATGGCGGTGCTGTTGTGACACTAGGAGTAATTTGGCAAACTTGAGAGTCAGAGTTGACCGTTTGGAATGAAGAGATGGCAGGCCGAGCTGTGCACACGCGTCTGAATAGCCGGCGTACTCGCGTCCCATGATGATCCGTGCCGCTCTGCGCTGGATACGTTCTATCTTGTTACTCAGCTGTGTGGTTAACCCTGGGTGCCAGACGGGGTCACGGGGCGAATATAGGAAGTGTATACAGTAACCAGGTCTTCCTTAAAAATGTGTAAAGGTTTCAGTCTGCGTAGAAGAAATATGCGCTGGCTTGCTTTGTTGTAGGTGTTGTCAACGTGTGTGTTCCATTTAAGGTCTGACGGTAAGTAGAGACCGAGGATCATCATGACTCCTACTTCCTTTAGAGCAACGTTATTTATCGTGAGTGAGGTAGGGGTGTGTGGGATCATGGACATGGAAAACCATAAATTTACCCGGATGGAGGATCATCTGGCTTTCATGGGACCATGTGGTCACGTCAGTTAGGTCCTGTTGGATACTCGGAGGTTGTGATGAGTTTCTCGTTTCCAGGAAGTTCAAGTCGTCTACAAACCTCCATCTCTTGGATAGGGCTTGCCGTGCTGCACTGTTTATATAAACAATGAATATGATGGGGCTAAGAATCGTTCCTTGTGGTAGGCCGCAGGTTACAGAAATGGACTCAGAAAGGGCTTCGTGGTAACGGACCATCTGTTTTCTGTTCTTGAGGAAGTCTGAAATCCATTTGACTAGAGATGGCCGTAGTCCCAACTCAATCAGTCGGCGAATAGCTAAGGTGTGACTCACACTGTCGAAGGCTTTACTGTAATCTGTGGACACCCTGCAGCTCAGGGTACCAGGTCTGTCGGAGGCCTTGAATAAGTCGTTTGTAAGGTCTAACAGACAATGGGTGGTGGATCGACTCTTCAGGCAGCCGAATTGCTGGGGGTCGATTTCAGATTTAATGTCCGACAATACCCATTGACTGATGAAGCTTTCGGCAATTTTGTCTAACAAAGACTTCAGTGAAATAGGTCGCAGTTCTTTGACCGAGGGAGGTTTCGTATTAGGCACTGGTACCACAACGGCGCGTTTCCACTCTTCAGGTACGGTACCCTGATGGAGGGAGGCGTTCAGGATATCTGCAAGAGGCGTGCTCAGTTCACATGCAAATTCTTTGATAAGTTTCCCTGGGGTACCATCAGGCCCTGCGGCCTTTTTCGTTTTCACTTTCAAAAGTTTGTCGTAAACCTTCCATGGTTCTACCGATGACGTTTGCCTGAAAAGTGATTGTGTTGTGATCACTCGTAGACAACGGGTCCGAGACTCTTGGTTCTGAGTATTGGGCGCTAAAGTTTGATATGAGGCTGAGAGGGGAGGGGGGTCATCTGTCCCACAAAGAGCCTGTCCTACCCTCTGTAAACTGTACACAACGTTAAAATCGTGTAATGTCAACATCATTTATCAGTTTACATTATATACACATACACATACACACACACACACACACACACACACACACACACACACACATGCACAAACACAGACATAAAATATTTGACATGCTTCAACTTCCCACTGCCTTGTTATTTGTATTTTGTATGCATCGTAAGCAGGCGATGCACGCAAGCGTCACTCGTCCTCCGGTCCCAACAAGAGGCACATGCATAGTAGAAATCTAAACTGACACCGTAGCATAGTACAGTGTCTCTTCAGTCACATGCGTACAGAGGCCTCTTTACTGACATAATCATAGTACAATGTCTCTACTGACACAGGCGTAGTGCAGTGTCTTTACTGACGCAGGCATAGCATAGTGTCTCTACTGACACAGGCATAGTACAGTGACTTCACTGACACAGGCGTAGTACAGTGTCTCTACTGATAAAGGCGTAATACAGTGTCTCTACTGACACAATCATAGTACAGTGTCTCTACTGACAAAGGCATAGTACAGTGTCTTTACTGATACAGGCATAGTGCAGTGTCTTTACTGATACAGGCGTAGTACAGGGAATCTACTGACACAATCATAGTACAGTGACTCTACTGACACATGTACAGTAAAGTGTCTCTACTGATACAGGCGTAGTACAGTGTGTCTACTGCTACATGCGTAGTGCAGTGTCTCTACTGACACAGGCATCGTAGGGTGTCTCTACTAACACAGACTTAGTACAGTGTTTCTATTAATACAGGCGTAGTACAGTGTTTCTATTGATACAGGCGTAATACAGTGTCTCTATCAATACAGGCGTAGAATATGTGCTATTTAATGTATCCATCGTACAGTGTCTCTACAGCAGCGATTTAAGGGGTCAATTTCCGGACAAATCTGAACATTGACACATCACTGGGCATGTCACGTATTCGGACCATTTTCTGACTACTTGTCGACACCTTACATATCCGGAAATATTCTGACTCAGAAATTACTTTCCTGCAAATCCGGAAAATCGGGTCTTCCGGATACTGCTCAGGTGCGTTTCGTAACTCCGAATATGTGCTATTTAATGTATCCGGAGATATCTGTTGTCAAGATACAGCAGCGATTTAAGGGGTCAATTTCCGGACAAATCTGAACATTGACACATCACTGGGCATGTCACGTATTCGGACCATTTTCTGACTACTTGTCGACACCTTACATATCCGGAAATATTCTGACTCAGAAATTACTTTCCTGCAAATCCGGAAAATCAGGTCTTCCGGATACTGCTCAGGTGCGTTTCGTAACTCCGAATATGTGCTATTTAATGTATCCGGAGATATCTGTTGTCAAGATACAGCAGCGATTTAAGGGGTCAATTTCCGGACAAATCTGAACATTGACACATCACACTGTTGTTAAGATACAGCAGCGATTTATGTTCTATCGATAATGTATTGACTCTGGAAATGTGTGCCCAGAGAATGACTTCTGACTTTTCCGAACACGTGCCATGTGCGTTTTCGTAGTCCAAATACTATTTCAGTCTCTTTAGGCCTCATATCCGGGAATACCAAACCTCCGTATGCTAAATGTACTATGCAATACATTTTCGTAAGCATTCCGGAAATGTCGCTCCGCATATTAAATCAAATGCCTCTGCTAGCTCTACAAGTAAAAGGCATCCTGAAATATTCTACACGGCAAATGTCAATACAAACCCGATGGTGAATTTATTGATGTCAAAGTAGTATTTGCCAGCAATCATAGTCGACGATACTGCGTTTTATACTCAGCTCAAGAAAGCCTGTTCGTTTGTGCACGGTTTCATTTCACAGTAACTGAAACTTGAGTGAAAGCCATGAAAGCATTCCGAAAACGTTCCGGAAATGCCTCTCCACGGAAGAGATGCATAATGGGATAGTGGCGTTTACGGATAAGAACTTGACCCGAATACGATCTTTGTGTGTAACATGACGTACCACCATCGGCCGTATCGTGGCGCTGCAAATGCATGGACAGCTCCATCATAGTCAAAGGGCTGCATAAAGTTTCCAAAGCGCGCGCACTTTTTATTAGCCTGGGTACCATACGAATTACTACAAGGGCCCCTTATAATAACTGGTCCATGATTTTTCAGGGTAGGTAGCGTACGGTGCACTGGTATGAATGGAATGCCCCTGGCCCAGGCTGACTTTTTCTTGCACCTTGAAAGCTACGAGACGGGAAATGCCAATACAAAGCCGATGGTGTCTTTATTGATGTCATTGTATTTACAAGCAATATAGTCGACTCAATACAACTCAAGCTGCCAGGTGGCTTTCAACGTCGAGGGAATGGTATTTTGCAATTGTAATTTCAAATGCAAAACATGTCAGAGCCTTGTACGTATATTTAACACATGCCTGTGCAAGGTTTCCTTTCACATTTATACTGATGCTTGAGTTAAAGCATTCCGAAAACGTTCCGGAAATGCCTCTCCACGGAAGAGATGCATAATGGGATAGTGGCGTTTACGGATAAGAACTTGACCCAAATACGATATTTGCGTGCAGCGTGTCGTACCACCATCGGCCGTATCGCGGCGCTGCAAATGCATGTACAGCGCCTTCAGATGCCGGTGTTTCGTTTCCTCGTATCTTCGCAAAACGATTGATATCCCGGATATCAACTTACTAATATAGGACCATATACTGTACACTGTGAGGACTTGTGTTTTGGACTACTTGAAAGCGTCGGCACGGAAAGGCAAACACAAACGAAGCCCGTACGTCCGTATGCGTCCCGAACATGTTGCTCAGCATTTCAGATGCGTCATGGGTCGGTTGCGTTCCTTTACAAAACAAGAGTTGAATTATTAGCCTCCTCCTCAGGACTTCCTGTGGGACAGGGTGTTGGTGTATTTGTTTCTTTTTTTTTGGGGGGGGGGGGGGTTAACACGTCGCGACCAGGTTTTGCACCGGCAATGTTCGGGGCAAGAAGGAATATATGTCGGGAAAAGAGTATCGACTGATGTGTGTTGTACTGATATTGGTCGTACAGTGGCGCTGTTGAGATTGATTTGTACACGACTTTGCGCATGTCTCTACTCATTTGTTATTGAGCATTCCTTGGGATTCATGTCGACACTCCTACCCGGCTGAAACAACTCTACTCTACTCTTTACCACGACCAGTGCTGACCATACTTTACCTGGCGACATCTGACTGGGTCAATCGACAACGATGTTTACGAATGTGTACAATTTGCAAGCTTTAAATTGGTAGGTACATTTTTGTACATACATACAAAGTATTCTCCAAGCAGAGGCTGGGAAG
>NW_023365793.1:134205-137006 GCF_000003815.2 Branchiostoma floridae
TTCCCAGCCTCTGCTTGGCGAATACACACAAAACAACATGGCAGGCCTTGGTTGTATTTTTTTAAATATATATCACACTGCTTTCTGCTATCTAAACATCTGACAGGAAGCCATTGGAGACTACTGCTGATCTGCTTCTCGCATGTCTGGTTTTGTCTCCTGTGAATCTCCTGTGGGTTTGAAAATCAGGAGGGGGGAGGGGAGAGTGGAGAGGACATATTGACCCTGTTAATAGTGTTATGCATCTGGAGTTCTATCTCGCATAAACTTTCATAATCATTATTCTGTCCTGAATTATTCCTTTTTTTTATTCTTCGTTTGTATACAGTATCCACGTTGTCTTGTACTGCATAAAGAAGAAGAAAAAAAGTCACGCCCTCTGAGATCTTAGGAAGGCCCAGAGCCGGGTTACCAGTACTAGCTATAGCAGTAGCCTGAGCTGCGTTCCTAGCGACGGCCCTACTCTCTAAGAGTAGAGGTTAGACTCCGGCTGTTTTTTGACATTTTTTTCGGTGTGTTTGTGGAGGGGGGGGGGGGGGTGTGTGGTTGGCGGACATCAAGATTTCAATACAAAAATAGAAAGCCCGATAAAAACGCACTAAAAAAAAACGTCAAAAACAGCCGGAACCTAACCTCTGCTTGGAGAGTACATTTGTCGCCATAGTCAAAATGCCCCTGCCAGGCTCGATCCACAGGTTGCTGGAAAATAGTAGAAACGGGCCAAATAGACAGGCAGATCTAACATAACGGAGGAGTATACTCCAGTATAGGAGTACAGTTTGGACTCCCAAAAAGTTGTATAAGTATTTCTGTTCATGTTTATTGGTAATATACGCCTGGAATCATATAGTGTCATGGGAATAAATATAGCCATAGTTAAAGCCAATACAGTGCATTTTGTTCATGTCTGATTAGCTGAAGACAAGACAACGTCAATGGAAGGCAGGATATCATCATTAATTAATGCTTTGTGACAAAATAACATTTTGTGTGTCTTCAGGATCAACCAACATCTGGAATGTACGGAAGACTGCCGTAATGACAAGCTGCAATTTCAAGAGATAACTCGTCGCTTCCAAGAGAGTACTTCACTTCCGACAGAGGAAACGACGCTGTCCAAACTGATCCATCATCAGTTTAGAGGAAAGTTTAAAAAGGGGAGGTTGGGAACTTTAAGGAAAAGCTTCTACCTTGGAATGAGATGGAGGATACCCTTGACCTCAAATGCATCACGCGCACCCACTCAATACGCAAGCAGCAAAGCCGGCCCATTGCAAGATATAGATAGTACAGTAGCGAGAAGCGAAAGTAATTCAACACAAAAAATGTCATCTCCGACAAAAGTAACGACCCAGTCTTCATGTTCATCTCAAGCACATCTCCCCCCTTTCATTGACCCATCGGACAGTGATGAAGATGGACATATGACTTCTAGAAGTCACAATGCGCATGAAGATGTAGCTCCATCTAACAGTTTTAGCGGTGAAAGAGTGTATATTTATGAAATTGGAATGAACCAGCAGTTACTGGGTAGCTTGCGTAAGGTTATACGCCATCAAGGAGGACAGGTCGACAGTTTCCTAGACATAAACACCACGTGCATTGCGTATAACTGGCGTGGCATTTTAGCCTCCCTAGACCCAAAGGGAGACGTTGAAAAGTTGCAGAGTTACGATAAAAAACTGGTTGACATTTCGACCTGGGATTTGCTCACTATACGAAGACAAACCTACCACAGCATGGATTCGGGTTTATGTGCAAAACAGCTTAAACCTCCATTTATAAAGTTTGCAGACGCGTCAGACAAATATAGACCTGTGTTTAAAGAATTTACTGAAAAGGAGTGGCCGACTTCACAAGACTTTTCCCATTGTGATTCCGACAGCGTTCAAGTCGAAGTGCCCTACTTACGGAGAGAGAACACTAACAGGGCTAGAAACGGATACTGTGAATGTTGTTGTGTCTACTACATGAATTTAGCATCTCATGTTAAGTCAGAAGCACACTGCAACTTTGTTAAAGATAGAAAACACTATGCAAAACTAGACAAATTGATTTCGAAAGCAACACTGTCCTCATATATAAAACAAACTGATTCCACTCATAGCTAAGTGCGTCATGTACAATTCAGGAACTAAAATAAAGCTAAGCCGTCTCATAATGATTCATGTTGACGTTCTTTTCTACAATAATCTGTCAGTGTTGACTTTGACTTTATTCAGGTTGTAACCACTGTGGATTGTAACAAAACAACACACTGTGGGCACTAGGCAGCGAGGCTGGTATCGTGGCCACAGACATATAAATAGTATTGGGACTCGACACTACAACTAACGTTTTTTAAAGTAATTTTGGGACATGCATATCAGATGACCTAAAGTCGGCGAACAGTGATACTGCTCTTGATGCGTCCTGCTGATCTTATCGCTCCTAATTGCCTTCATTTGTTCTTTTGCTTCCCCGGAGGTAAATTGCGACCATATGTATTCTCTAATAAAATGTGGGAAGACAGACTTGTGTTGATTTTGCCCGTACTCAGAGTCACCATGGTGTATTAAAACACTAGAAAAGTACTGAACGCCAACCCTATTCAGACGGTCACATACGTGGGTCACCCTGAGCTGAAGACGTCAAAATCATAGATCATATAGTACCTTCTGTACTTCCCACCTGTGACATTGGGGAGGTTTTGAACTCTGTTAACCTTAAACAGAGTCTGAACTGACTACTTGACCGGCGGAGAAGGAAAATACTAACGATGTACATAGTTAGTTTATAAAACAAAGAAAACAATAGTAAAC
>NW_023365793.1:139874-142318 GCF_000003815.2 Branchiostoma floridae
CTTTAAATTGCCCCAGTCTTGGTTCCAACCATTTCGAGCCCCGGATTATTTTTCCATATTTTCCCGGTTGGGCCCTGGTTTTTGCCCCTCTGTGCATTTGGCGGCATATTACCAGTGTTGGTCAAGGCTCCCTTGGGGCCCATTCCTCTTGAAAACCGGAATTATCAACTCGATTACTTTGGTTTCTAGGGAAGCTCTCAGGGCATTTACTGCAGCCTTTATTGGCCATGTGCCCATAAAAGCCCCCCAGTTTTCCTTGCAGCTGGAATATCCGCTTGCCAGGCATAACAGGGGCAGCCACGGTAATAATTCTTGCCAACTGTGGAACTATCTTTCAGTGGAACACCTTCCCAAAGACTCTGCAACTCTGCCACAAAAGGCTTGAGAAAGCCATTGATATGTCTCTTTGGTTCACGTGGACCTGGAATAATACCAAGAACAATTATATTTTCCTCCTTAAATCTTTCTTCCCTTGGGAGATTCATTATAGCAAGGTACATAACACCAGTTGAGTCATTTATATTCTTATATGGCTGGAACCAATCCACATTGAGCATAAAAGCTAAGTTTCCTTCTTCAGCCAGAAAAGGCTCTCCATTTACCACTTGAAAATCTTGCCATACCTGACCATCATATACATCAGTATAACTACCCCCTGGTCTGTCCCTCTGTCTCCATCGCTCACAAGATTCTATGAAACCTGGTCTTTGCAACAAATCCTCCAGTGACTGGGTTATGCTACGGTAGCAAAATGTTCGTTTTGGATAGAGGAACTCTCGCCCTTTCTTGCCAAGAACAGTTTTCATCAGAGTAGCTCCACATGCCTTACGAAATTTAGCATATTTATGATTAGGATATTCTACAAAAGAGCATTTAGCTGATTTTTTCCGCTCACTTCGACCATCTCGAACAGTGACTATTGCTTCCTCTTCAGAGTACACAGAATCACAGACTGGACATACAACATATCGAACAAAATTGTCACGGTCAAATCCCAGTCTCTTGCGAATCATGTACAGAGTGTTTGGTAAAGACAATGCAATGGTCTTTAGACTTTCAATGCACAAAGCAGTACTTATGGCAAACACAAAGGTCCTGATTATTTTCAAAAGTGCTTCAAATGCGCGATCAGAAACTGTGAAGTATGACTTCCATTTGGAAAAGATCAACAAGAATAAGGAAATGAGAGGCATAGGTACGACTGAATCTCTTTTGCCTGCATTGTCTTCTTCTTCCTGCAATGGTTCTCTGGTGACATCATGGGCAGCGGTGTCATTGTTCCATACTTCCATATCTTCTTGGCTTTCCTACAAGTATAAAGTATATATTCTTTATGTTAGAATCCATTTTCTGACAATGGGAAAAGTAAGATACACTAACAATCTCAGAGCTAGCCTGTTACAGTGTGGCACATTTCTATATATATAGTTGACACTTACTCACTGTGTCGCACTGATATTCTAGCCTGTTACTCACAGGGTCGGCATGGGAACCAATGTAAGAAAGAAACAGCATCCTGACTCCCGGGATAGGACCTGTACCGAATATGGGCTGCCAGATCACAAACTCAGATGCCAAACCGCCACGATAAAAGGCTTAAAGCCATTGGGCATGGTCGTTTGGTGGTGCTTGAACCCCACTGTTACAGCTGTTATACCAAGACCATGTAACTTTCCATGGCGATTGTGACAATTTCCAGGGGTTACATTTGTATAATGAATATACTTATTGGTGTAAGCAACATGTATACCATTTTTGTGTATTTGTCTCTGCAGCTTATAGACTACATTATTAGTAACGCTGCCTGTGAGTCTGTTGGTGTGTGATGCATTTGTCACATTTCCAAATAAATAAATAAATGTATAGGTCTATGTGATGATCACGCCAAGAAACGGGTTACTTTTTTGTAACTTCTTTCTCAGACTGTACTGTAAAAAAGATCAAAGATACAGGAACTTAAAGAAACTACATAAAGCCTGACCAATTCTATTTACTTCTGATTGTACAAATATATTTCCAGCCAGATAGTCTCTAGACCCCTATGTTTTAAAATAATACAAAACAATATATAGGAAAAACCAATAACATTAAGCAAGCCAGACCATAACCTCTGCTTGAAAAGTAGATAATTGGAGCCACCTTGTATATAAATTTATATATTGGCAAGAGACTGCTATCTTACCTAAAAAAACAACAACGTAACCTCTGCTTGGAGGCCCTGCCAGTAAAAGGTTCAATATATAGCACTTATACCATGTGGGCGTTGACCTTTATTTTATATCAACATATAGCCAGATGGAGTTGGCCAATAAGAGGCCCCCATTTCCTATTAGCCTGGTATCCAGCCGTGATATAGTTACCAAGTCTCTTTTCTCACAATTGTGGAGCGGAGAGAAAAAGACTCAGTAACTATATCACGGCTGGATACCAAGCTATTCCTATGG
>NW_023365793.1:143456-149941 GCF_000003815.2 Branchiostoma floridae
CAGGCCTTAAAGGGACGTAATGTAGAAATATGGCGCCAAAATGTCAAATGTTCTGAACTTGAAAATCTCCATTCAGATTGACATTTGCAACTTATTTCTAACTTATCTGCGACATTTTATCACATCTCTAGTGCTAATTAACAACGTCAAAGTAAGCCACGACCAAATTCACTTACTTCCGGGTAGCTTACCGGAAGTAAGCCGACCGTAGATTTCCGAATTGACCGTTGCGGTCGCAGATCTTCGGAGCTTAGCGGGGACTTTCAACAAACTTCAGTAACGACTCGAGCGGACCACCGAACGCGTTCTAAAGCGCACTTTGGTGTCAATTGGATAGGCTAAACCACCTCGTTCGCTATGCTAGGTTTATTCGGTGGTTATCACACCTGACCAGGGATTATCTCATCATATACACCTCGGGGTGGGGCATTAACCCTTTCATACTGGATCATTACGATGCCCAAAATCAAAGTCCATCATTGGGAGCGCTCTTTCTCTCTCTCTCTCCTTGTTTCTCTTTCTGTCTGTCTCTCTCTCAAATTGCCCCCACTTTCTACCCCCTCTCTATCTCTCCTACCTTAGTGTAGAAATAACTATTTCGAGTGGACAAGAAGATCTAGAAGTATCTATGGTAAAATGATGAGCAAAAATCTGATAGTAATACATCAAATATCATATTACAACTTTCAGAAATCATACTAGTTCCAGCACAGCAAAACCGTGATTTCTCTGCACTGTAGGGCAAACAATTACCTCTGTCTCCTCTGTGTCAGAATTCCCAGGGGGCATGTCCCACTCATCTCCATCCTGATCCGAATGTTCATCTGCTATTTCCATGTTCTGATTTGTGTCTTCTTCAGCTGCCTGGCCAAGTCTGGGTGACTGCACCTATATCAGTAAAAATGTAATGCTATAAAAGGCTGCGTGTTTGCAAAATGATAAGCAGCTAAGGGGGGAAAGGAATCACTTTGAAAAGAAATAACGTGTTTTACTTTTACATGTAATTCATTTCTTATATTTCCAAAACTATTTGAAATTAAGATATAAGACTCCTAATGCTCTAGTCTACACTTGGATGATGTTAAAAAGTCATGTTAAAGGAATTCATAATCAGGTCACCTTTGTTAGTAAAGCATGAAGGTCATTTTTCTCTCTTTGTAACTGCACTTGGGCTGATTGATCTGCACACTCATCCAGTTCCGTCTCAATCTGCCTCATCTATGGACGACAAATGTCAAAAACATAAACATATGCATAGCCTGCAGAAAACTAAAAATATTATGACATGATTTGTGCTATCAAATCTATGATATCTTCCTAGTGCAATTATTTTTGTTTCAAAGGGGTATCAGGTACTTGATAATAATTGTAAATAGGTTTCCATGAAATTAGCACTGTTACCCTAATCTATTTGGGTGGTGACTTGATAGAGCACTTAACAAATTTCCAAGATAAAAATCAAATCTGTTTTTACCACTAGTTTGACTCTTTGAGTGTTTTCATGAATTTTCAGTCATACTGTCATATTTTGCATGGCATTCCAATTATGAAGTCAAGGGTCACACCAACCCAATTAAGGTTGCAACGGAATGGGGGACTATCATAAAGTAACATATCAAACAAGACTAGTTGCAGCTAAGTAAACGTATGCTAGCAAGACATGTACAATCTGTATAAAAGGGCACTGTAACCAATTCGATTTGTTAATAAAGGATATACCATGTATTGATTGATTAAGTTCTTTGACTTTGAATAAAATTGACAAGAAAAAACATAATCAAAACAAATCAAAGAACAAGGTTTATGCCATTGTCTATTCATTAACGGTTTGAGGGAGTAAATACAGTGTAATATTCATGAATCCGCACAGCCGTCTGCTCGTTTGATGTATTTTTTTAGAAGAACTTAGAAGATTGCAAGCAAATAAATTTCTATCAAGATACACATTTCACAGGTGTTTTGTACACTTACCCTGTCATCTGCCTGCTCAAGGAACATATGGTCCAGTTTCTTGGCGAGGAGAAGTACATAGTGCACCACCTCCTTTCGCTTATGTCTCTCTTCTGTTTGTTCTTCATCTAGCTGTAGTAGGCAGTTCATCAGCTTTCCATCGGCAGTTCTGTATGCCTTCACCAGGTCACTTTGTGCAGCAGTGGCATAGGTGGTTAGGATGGATCTGCTTTCCTCTGCAATAGAGTGAAGGCTTCCACTTGTAACTGGCATCGGGACTTCCTGAATTCAAAAGAATACAAAGTTTGAGAAGGACCAATACAAATAGCCATTCTAAACCATTTCACATGGACATGAACTTATGATTCAATTCATCTCCATGAAATAAACAGAACAAGGCAAAATTCATTACAGGGGTATGTAACCTGCACCAGAGTTGCATTTGAACATGAAAACAATGTGAGAATAAAACTGCCGGGAGAAAAAAAATTTTCACCTGGCCTTAAGAGCTAACCATCAAGTATGGTAACATCCTTTACAAAAAACCTCTATGATACAAGTCTCACTTACATAGTCAACATTGGAAGGCTGTTCAGTGTTGCTTGGACCTGCAGCACTGTCATCAGCATCAAACTGGAAATCATCTTCATGGTCAAGTGGTTTAGCCTATGAAGAATGATATTAATATATCAGTTTGCATTTTTGTAATATGTTAAATATAACATGCATTCTGTGCCACTTTTCATTTCTAATATAATCCAGTTCAATAGGGAGCTCTCACTAGGACTTAAATATAACACTGAATTGTATCTCCAAGCAGATCCTATAGTGGCTCAGCTGGCCAAAGGAATGTGGCTGGCCAATGCAAAAGGATTGAACTGCATGAATCTTATGCCACAGTATTTAAAGATCTGCTTGGCAATCACTGTAATGCACTTGGTCAAACATTTGTTAAATGAATACCACATATAGGACTTCTTATTACGCAGTTAAGAAATGCCACTTTGTGATATTCAGATATTACTATTCCACTGCAAACAAACAAAACTGCCTGCCTAATTTTATACAAGTCTATCAGATCTAACGTTACCTACCATACAACAACAGTTCGAAGCTATGATAGCCACATAACCTAATATTTCAAGTCAACACTGAAGTTTTTTTTTTTTAAACATTACATAATATTTCAAATCCTGCCCGGTACTATGATTCCTTGGGTTTTTTGATTAACATATCATCATGAGCTCACTGCTCTCTTTGTATCAAACTCAATAAACACCATGCTGTTGTTTACATATTTTTACAGAGGAACATGACGCCTCTTGGCGTGGTGTTTTTGTATGTTTCTCCAAGCAGAGGTTGCCGGTCGGGGATAGCAATGGCAGGGTTTCTTACCGGGGAGGGAGCGGTAAGGAATCCTGGTCCCTACTATCCCCCAACCACCCCTCTGGATCATCAGGGAGTCTTTGTAGATTTAGGATACCTTAGTACGCTCTCTCTCACTAATGTTTCAGCCTCAATTTATCTAATCAGACTTATTTTTTAAAATAATTTTTTCCCTGTGCAAATTTTGATCATTGAGGTCAAAGTTTCTGTTGAAGGGACTTAAGCATGTAACATTATGTATATATATTTTGACCTTTGGCCGGCTCCATATTTTCCCAGAGAGATTGGACTGGTTCATTGGGACAGGGGGTAATATCCGGGTATGTCAATGATGACAAACTTCTGCCAAGTTCTGGCTGTAGCTCGTTAAGATACCAGAGTTGAACTCCACGTTGAGCTATGCAGTGGGGGTAAAGACTTGAGGTTTGAAATGTAAATATGTTTTTAGGTGATTGTTTTGCATGGCTTTTAAATGCAATGTCTTGAACACGAAATTCTTATTTACCGGTACCAGTCCCTCCTCCAAAGAAATTCTCGAGGAGGTGCCTCGACTGGGTACTATTACTGGCTGGCAAAATACAGGTCCAGATACAGTATTATTATTTCCCCCTCCACCCCATAGGCCTGATTTGATTTGATTATATGGATGTCATCCTATGATCCCACAACTGATGCGAGCATGCGAATAAAAAAAACTCTGCCAAATGTAAAAGTTCCATTCATTATAAAATACAATTATAGTTATACGTGGTCAGAAATGTTAAACAATGACATAACACACAGAGTACATGAACCCCGTGTCGCTCCAATGACCTAGCCTGATTACCAGACCCATGTTAACTGAAGGGACCACCCTAAATATTAATAAATGAATTAAAATAAAGAAATAAATAGTCCTTTCCCGCTATTAAAACCAGCCCTAGCCCTTTCGTCCTACTCTCCAAGCAGAGGTTAGACTCCGGCGTTTTTTTTTGGTTTTTTTTTACATTTTTTAGTCGTTTTTATCGGGCTTTCTAATTTTGTATGGTATCTTGCTGTTAAAGCAAATTTTCTCACTACAACGCTAAATTTCTGCAGTGAGGAACATAAGAGGTACATGTATATGGGTTCTAGGGATGTCTTGGGCGGAATATGATAGTGTAGCACATTTCCTTCAGGCCCATGGCAAAACCTGCAAAAGTATCTTTCTGACAGGGAAACCACAATGGGTTGGAGTTTCCATACTATTATCCTGGATACCAGTCCCTCTATCTAAACTATAGCCCTTTCGCGCTAATCTATTATCTATATATATATATATATACAACTACTACGCCAGAGGTCCGAGCCCCAGATATCTATTTTCCGGTTTCTGATGGCCCGCGAGGTGAGAGATAATCAGGGCCCGCGTGCTGTGTTTGCTTGCTTGCCTGGCCGAAGAGGTTAGCGAGCATATCACGGCTGTAGCGGTTTTGGTACCCAGGCTTAGAGATTTCAGGTTCCAGTGTCAGGGATCGGAAACTTAGCTTAGGGACCACTGGGGGAGGTAACCCAACTCTCCAAGCAGAAGTTAGGCTCCGGCTGTTGTTGTTTTTTTAAAGATGTGTTTATCGGGCTTTCTATTTTGTAAAAAAAATTGTTCCTTGAAAGTCCGCCAGCCAAACCAAATAACAGCCGGAGCCTAACCTCTGCTTGGATAGTGAGGAAACCGTGGCTACATCCCGCGCGCACTTCGCACATACTTGTGAGACGGCGATAATGTGTTGAAGAGATTAGGTTTATGGGGCATTGATAGTTCCTGTGCCCGCAGAGGTTACTAATAGGTTTGACCACAGGCGGTAGGCCAAGGAATGTCGTGGATGTTACCTTTTCATGACGACCACCTGGCCAAAGAATTGCGACCACACAGACCAAATCCCTGCCCATGACGACCGCATCATTCTCAAGCTTGGGGATTTCATCGATTTTTGATGATAACAAGCGTGCTTGCGTGCAGTTTACGTCGGATTTCGACTGTCATACGATCAAAATAAAGATGGCGGCGAATGCATGTGGATGCGTCATTTTGGTTCAATGGGGGCGTCTACTGTAATATGGGAGGAAATTTTCTTCACTTTACGAAAATCTGAATGTTAAAAAGTAAAACTTAAGTTTTTACTGAAGACTTTTTATCTTCATCACAATAAAGTGAACAAATGCGATAAAGATTGAGGGCACTCAAGATGAAGAAGAAGAAATGCTGAAGTCTGAGGCTATTGACAGGATCGTCCTGTCAACAGTAGAAAAGTTTGCACTGCTGACAGGATGATCCTGTCAACACTAGTAGAAAACTTGTCACTGTTGACAGGACGATCCTGTCAACAGTGCAATTTTTTCCACTGTTGACAGGAAAATCCTGTCAACAGTGCAAATTTTGGTGACCGCTCTATGTTCCGAAATCTCTATGTTCCGAAATCTCTATGTTCCGAAATCTCTATGTTCCGAAATCTCTATGTTCCGAAATCTCTATGTTCCGAAATCTCTATATAAATAGTTCCTGCAGCCTGTGATGTATTCCGATATACTACATGCATGTAGGCGGCCGACGAAGTGAGCGATCGTTGGGGAGGAACAGGCTAGCTCCGGCCTGGCTCACGACGATTAACTCGCCGGGAAAACAGCCTACAAGTATCTAACACGGACCATGGCGGCGTTTCATATTCTTTGATCAAATATCTTCGCCTTTTATTCTCATTTTCTACAATTTGGGTGGACGAACTCCAACTCCATCGTAGTGTCAGACGAATTTTCGTCAAACTTGGGAAGCGCCATTTAGTGACCTGTAATGACCTCGCACCAACTTGATAGCATCGCATCGAAAATTTTTGACCAAGAACAAAAATATACTCTCATTCATCAAAAATATATATTGATAACAAGTTGCATAAACCAATAAATAAATATAATGATATATGCATACAAAGTAAACATTATTTTGAAATATACATGCGATTATCCGCATTATGCACGAGACGAGATAAATTGCGGTTAGAAAATTGTGCGTGTTTAGAAATGAAGAAAATTTTCCGCTGAAATTTGCGATGGAGTTCAGACTCTGTTTCAGATAAACAGTTCAAAACCTCTCCATTGGCACAAGAGGGTACTCTCCAAGCAGAGGTCGAGTCGCGGAG
>NW_023365793.1:150041-154795 GCF_000003815.2 Branchiostoma floridae
GAGGAACGGCTCTGTATTTTTATCGACTACTAGTATATCTCCGCGACTCGACCTCTGCTTGGAGAATAACAAGAGGGGAGTATTAGAAGAAGGTACATGATAAAACCAGAATTTGAATGTTTTCAGCTCGGGGGACCACACACGTGTACGCGACCGTCGGAATCGGGTCGGCGTTCAGGAAGGGTATCGGAACCTTAGTTTGTGGGTATGAGCTTAGTACGAGTTACTATAGACTTAAATACCATCCACGTTATATGTACATGATTATATATTTCGGAACATAACGTTAGAGATTTCGGAACATAGAGATTTCGGAACATAGAGATTTCGGAACATAGAGATTTCGGAACATAGACATGTAACCCAAATTTTACTACTGTTGACAGGATCACCCACAAATTCTCTACGTCGCCGACGAGGCAGACTCGCTATCACGGCAAACTCCCTTCCTCGGCAAACTCCCTTTCCCGGCACCGGAGAACCCAGCCAACGTTGAAAATCGCGAACCAACGCCAAGGGACGTAAAACGGGGGTCCCGTGCTCGAGGAGGTGCCTCGACCACGTTAAACAGCTTCATTACCCTCACTCTGGGTACCGGCTACAAAATACGTATTATTATTATTATTATTATTATTATAAAATTTCATTCGTTTTCAACTGTCAAGTCAAGTGCTTTGTACATTAGGCGTCACGTCCGCCAAGTGGGCTTACTTGTTGTCAGTCATAGCACATCATCAGGTGACAGTATGTCAGCTCAAAGTGTGGCACGGGTCTGGCATGTCTGACCAAAGTCTCACGGAAGCCTTTCTATGGAGACTTCAATATTTTCCAAGGGGAGATTTCGGTCGGGGTCAGGCTGCATGACAAGACAAGAACTGTCCACAGACGAAATGTGTTTCACGGTGTATACTTTCCGCATGCCATTGTAATGTTGATAAATTGCAATCTTGAAATAAGTAACAGGCCTGTTTGATTATTTATTCGGTGGAACTGACAGCTGGTATGCCGATGATTTAGCGCTAGCTCCCATTCGCTCCCGCACAACACAAGGGTGGCTAATCACCCTGGATAATCATTTACAGCGAAGAACGGAAATATTCTGTCACCAGTAGTCTCTGTGATGAACTCGCCGGGAGAAACAGCCTACAAGTTAATCTCCAAGCAGATCTTGCGGTGGCTTAAGACAGTAACATAAGCCTACCCTCGGAAAACGCAGACTCCTAACGTGGCACGCAAAGTTTACCTATCCCTACAACACGCACGCACGGGACACCCGCCGCCTAACATCCGCCGGCCCTCGAACCGGCTGTTTTTGACGTTTTCTTTATTCGTTTTTATCGGGCTTTCTATTTTGTCATGTTTCTTGAAGTCTGCCAGCCATGGCCAAGGTTCTGACCAGGTAAACCTGACCAGGTTGGGTTCTGACCATACAAAATAGAGAGCCCGATGAAAACGACTAAAAAATGTTTTAAAAAAAGAGCAAGAGCCCAACCTCTGCTTGGAGAGTAAAAAATCACCAGCGTGCGCTAATGAAGGGCGGGCTTTCAAACTCGCAATAGTATGGTTTCCAGGCTAGTCTTTGGCTGGCTACAAACTTTTATTTGGCGTTTCGATATTTTTACACAATCCAACATACTCCCACCGCACTTGTGTCAATTGCAAGCTTGCGTCATTGCGGAGTTCGAAAGATGCTCAACGAATTATAGAGATAAAGAACGAATTTTCTTTCTTTTGTGTATTTTGTCGTATCTTAAGTCATACATTTACGTATTACGCAATATCTAAATTATAAAAAATCGGAGAAAATAACAAAACAGTGACGCAGTGAACGAACCCCGCAGTGACGCAAGCTTGACACAAGTGCGGTGGGAGCGCACCTTAAGCAAGGAGATTGCTCCCAGTAACTTCCTTGCTCTAACCTCTAAGTGTGTACTACTAAGTGTGTACAATGGAAAATTTTCACCTGCTACTGTGATACCTGCATCATTAACTACTATAAAGATTATAACATAATTTACCCGGTACCCACCTTCTTAGGTGCGCTATAACAGGCGTCTGTCTTCTCTTCTGCGTGGTCACCCTGGTGCCGGTAAAACGTCGTCTTTGGCACAAAGTTGCTGCAGTGGTCACACCATTTTGTTTTGTATGTTCTTTTACGCGGAGAGGAGAACGTCCGTCTCGACATTTTCTTCGCCGTCTGAAAACTAATCCAACGCTACGTCCACAAGATGTTACCGTTGGATGTTAGTGAGTGGCAAATCACCTCACCTTATAATTAGTCCCATCCTCAGCAGAGGATGTGTTGATGTGATTAAGTTTATGCGTGATTTAATCAGGATGATGGTTGACCCCCGGTGAGATCAGTCGAAACCTACTCTTCAAGCAGAGGTTAGGCTCCGGTTGACGTTTTTTTTAAGTCGAGCTGTGATACAGTAAAAATAGAAATAATAATAACAATAATCATTCTGCCAACCAGTAGCAGTACCAAATCAGTAATGAGGCTGTATAACGTGGTCGAAAGCCCGATGAAAAACAGTGGTAGCCAGAGCCTAACCTCTGCTTGGAGAGTAGTCGAAACCCGAAAAAGTGACAGGTTTTCGATGCAACGATTACTTTCTGACTTCAATCAATCAGTCTTTGAATTTGTGTGGTCACCGCGGCCGGATATAATTATGATACCGTATCTCCAAGAAGAGGTTACCATTCAGCTCATTCTTGTCTGCCTATTTCTTTTTTAATTCAACATTGTTATATTCTAGAGTTGAATTTTGAACGCCTCATAAAAAGGCGAGACGGTGGAAAAATGGATTCCGTGTTGGAAAAAAAGACAAACGTAAAACAATCAACAAGTAGAGTGTGCCGGGTAGATTGTGCCGGATCCTTACATCATATCAGCTTAAAATAAGATATGGCCAAACTCAGAAACTGATGAATTCTTGAATTCTGGGACTAGGCCTGGTGAAGGTGTGTGTGTTAATGTGTGTCAATCTGTGACGACTGTGACGTACGCGTACATGTAAACATAAGACGTGCTATTTATGTTTTTCGGTATACGTAAACTACCTTATCTGTGCATTTTACGGTATTGCTGTTCTCCAGATGATTCCCGGATTACTACAAAAGCACAGTCTCTGGATAAACAATCAACATGGCTCCAGTCTTGTCCCTAGGGTTCTATTCTGGTCTTGGGTTCCCTCTGGAGGAGCCTGTGATGTGTTCCGCATGGGCATCACAAATACACAGACGTGATTGGCTAGAGAAGTTGACCATCCCACTCATGAAAACTAGTGGGTCCACATGGGCCCACCTCGCAGTTTGCACTGTTCGTCTCAGACACCAGTCGCGTCCCTGTATATCTTCTTCGCTTTGCATTTGTCTAGTCAACTCGTCAACACCGCGCCATGTCTACTCCAAACCGCAAGCGCAGTGCCGACGGCACTCTGGTGATGAGTGAAGAGAGAACGGTCAATCTCAACGACGTTTTCAGGTAAGTTGTTAATTTTCACAACTTGAAGAATGTTATAAACATCTGTGTATTAGCGCCACTTAGCGGTTCTGTCGCGCCTTGCAGTGTTGTAGAAACGCATGCAACTTCAGATACCTCTATGCCCTTTCACACCATCTTTGCCTTTCAAATTTACAGGGGTATGAGCAACGTTGGGAAGAAGGTGGAAAGAATGCAGCGCTCCATGGACGACAATCACATGGAAACGTTGGAGCTGATACGGGCTATGCGGGAAGAGATGAGGCAGCAGCAGCCGACTAGAACAGCAAACTCGTCCAAGCTGCCGCCTGGGCTTTCTGTAAGTCCTGTCTTCTTTACTGGAATACTTATGTTTATGAAGTATTTAAACATCTTATACTATTAAACAAGCTTCAAGCAAGTGACTAGAGTGATACACACATTCAACTAGCTGCCAAAATGTATTGATATTAGCAACGTTAACGTCTTTCAAAGTATACAATTATCAGTCTCTTTAACTCGATATGTTACTGATTTGCTCACTTTGTTTCTTCTCATTTCTGGACTTCCCTCAGGCAAAGGTGAGGCAAGCTCACCGCAACCTTGGGGAAGACCACCAGTACAACAACGAGAGGTTGGTTTTGCAGTAGATTTTCTATCCTTGCATGATAGGCCTGAAAGAAATATCTTAATATGTCGATTTTAGATCATATTTGTAATTCTAACAAGTTGTATCTTATGATTGTATTTCATGTTCCAGCTTACCCAGTGTATCAATTTTTATGTATGTATTCATGTCTGGGCCACGACACCAGCATACCGCTGCCTGTAACCCACTTGCATTGTACCGTTCTGCCATCTTGATGAATCAAATCAAAGAAATATCTACCAACATACATATATCTTTACAGTAGAAGCCGCTTAATCGCACGGCCTATTTGCCAGTGAATTTGGTGCAATTATCCGGCTGGTGCAATAATGCAAAGTTATCTAGCTGGACTGCACTGGTTTGGGATTCTGGGATTCCGTGCAGTTAACAGGAGTGCGCGTTAATCCGATGTGCAATTAACTGGCTTCCACTGTACTATATCGGTCAATCTATCTAGATGTGGAGAGTTGTTATCATTGAAAGTTGTTGCTGTCATTCATTTTTTCAGATTCAACTCGCCTCACAACGAGGCTGTGACTGGGGTATTGATGGAGTCCGTCAGGGACTCCGGGATGGAGTTGGAGGACAACGTTATCAGAAGTAAGAATTCTATTTTCCTCTTGCCAGTGCTAGCGCTATTTA
>NW_023365793.1:154895-172696 GCF_000003815.2 Branchiostoma floridae
CAGTGTGAGATTGTGTGTGTACGTGCATGCTGTGTGTGTGTGTGTCACTGTGTGTATGTGTGTGTGTGTGTGTGTGTGTCACTATGTGTGTGTGTGTGTGTGTCACTGTCTGTGTGTGTGCGCGCGTGCGTGCATGCGTATTTACATCTTCTGATAATATTTTTATGCACCACTGCAGCTCTTCAAGAACAGGCTGATCGTTTCCAAGACGCTGCACCCCGAGGATGTCACCAAATACATCCAGGGTGCTGGACCGACGTTCATGTCCGATGAGGAATCCGAACCCGAGGACAAGAACGTTGTGGTGGCCTGCCCGCCTCGATGGCGCAGCAGGAAGTTGTCCCAGTACCTGCTGGAATGCCAGCAGGTGCTGGACGAAAACTTCCTGCTGAGGAAAGCGCCTTCGGGGCAGAAGAGACGGAAGCGGGTGGAGGGGAGACATAGCAGCCGCAACGCCCCTCAAGGACGAGCCGCAGCGAAGTACATCGAGGACGAGGCCAGCGGAGTCGACACCAGGGGTGCAGTGGCGGCAGGGGGCGTCGGCATCGAGAACGAGGTCAACGGCGTCGACACCAGGGATGTAGTTGCGGCAGGGGGCAGCGGTACCGGCGGCGGCAGGGGCAGGGGCAGCGTCTCTGAGGACAACAGCGACCTCATAGGCGCCGTAGGCCGGGGCGCCCGGAAGACCGATGGCCGCGGCGGCAGGCGCAGTGGTACCAGCAACAACGTCATCAGCGATGATGAGACCAGCGACAGTGAGGCCAGCGACAGTGAGGCCAGCAACTGATTTGGTGTGATGTGATTAAAAAGTTCATCTACCTGTGCAACCATTAGTGTCCTGTCTCAATCTGTTGTCTCAATGTCCGTATATGTACACATTCAGTGGCTTAAAAAGCCCGTAAACGCTACCGGCAACCTATAAACCAATATTTGGGAAATATTCGGAAGCAAAACAGTAACATATTCAGGTATGAAACATGTTTCCAGTGTCAAATAATTGACCGTATACGCAGTATCACTGTAGCAAATATCCACCGTAAATGCAAAATACCTGGGTAATATCCGGAAGTAACCTTGTAGGAAATGCAAAATATTAGGACTTAATACGGGAACATAACTGTACGTATACGGATCCGAATATGCCGCGACGAAACATGTCCCAGTTTACAAAGGTAGAATATGTTTCCGTATACGCTTGAATATAACTCCGTATACGCTACCGGAAATGCAAAATATTTAGTTATATACGGAAACCCAACTGCTGTGTATATGGATCCGAATACGCCGCTAGGAAACACGTCCCATTTACAAGACAGGATATGTTTCCGTATACGCTTGAATGTAACTCCGTATACGTTCCCGGAAATGCAAAGTATTTTGGCTACATACGGAAATACAACTGTGTTGTATATACGGATCCGAATATGCTACGACGAAATATGTTCCCATTTACAAGACAGGATATGTTTCCGTATACACTTGAATGTAACTCCGTATACGTTCCCGGAAATGCAAAGTATTTTGGTTATATACGGAAAGACAACTGGTTGTATATACGGATCCGAATATGCTGCGACGAAACATGTTCCCGTTTACAAGACAGGATATGTTTCCGTATACGATTGAATGTGACTCCGTATACATTCCCGGAAATGCAAAGTATTTTGGTTATATACGGAAATACAACTGTATTGTATATACGGATCCGAATATCCTGCGACGAAACATGTTCCCGTTTACAAGATCGGATATGTTTCCGTATACGCTTAAATGTAACTCCGTATACATTCCCGGAAATGTAAAAAATTTGGGCTGTATACGGAAGTACAACTGTATTGTATATACGGATCCGAATATCCTGCGACGAAACATGTTCCCGTTTACAAGATCGGATATGTTTCCGTATACGTAGGATATTCCAGTCAAGATACTTATTGATATCACCGGAAACGTAATGAATTCGGAAATATTCTATACACGAAATGTCCGGAAATCGACCCCTTTCGCACAGTGCTACTGACACAGACATAGTACAGTGTCTCTACTGATACAGCCGTAGTACAGTGTCTCTATTAATACAGGCGTAGTACAGTGTCTCTACTGACACAGGCATCGTACACTGTCTCCACTGACACAGTCATAGTACAGTGTCTTTACTGATACAGGCATAGTGCAGTGTCTTTACTGATACAGAAGTAGTACAGTGTCTCTACTGACACAATAATCGTTTAGCGTCTCTACTGATACATGCGTGGTACAGTGTCTCTACTGACACAATCATAGTTTAGTGTTTCTACTGACACAGGCATAGTACAGTGTCTCTACTCACACAATCATAGTACAGTCTCTCTACTGTACATAGACATAGTACAGTGAATCTACTGACACAGGCATAGTACAGTGTCTCTACTGACACATAATGTCTCTACTGACACAGACATAGTACAGTGACTCTACTGACACAGACGTAGTACAGTGCCTCAACGCATTCGATTTCCCTTAGCCTGTTCTTTCACAAGAGTTTATAGACATCATTCTTTATGAATTATTTTTATTATGCAAATGACTTTACATTTAACTAATGCATGCTTGGTCATGTACACCTTTAAGTTACAAAAATGGACAAATTTTGACAATCCAATAATTGACTTACGTAGTTGTGGCAATTACACATTGATTATGCAAAAATTTATGCATATTTGTATCAAAGGCCAAGAATCTAAGCTACCCACGCATAAATATCATGGAAATCCGATGTTCCTTTTGTTCAGTTATCCTCATTAAATGTTTAAAAAGCTTCTGCAGTATAAGAGCAAGCTGATGAGGGACCGAAAAAGACACCATCTCTAAAAATTTCTTACATAACAAAATAATTACTTATTGAAGAAATTTACTTAAGACAATAACACTTTCAGGTCAAAAGATACCAAAATGACCTGATGCAGTACCAGGGTAACATATAAGGGAACTTAAAATTGATCTTCACCTTAGTCTTCCCGGCTCATACCTGCATACCAAATATCCTCGGTATCCATCCAGAGGCCATGCTATCAACAAATATCCGTAGACAAACATCTTCAGTATGTTATTAATACATTTCTTGTTAATAAATTGTGCCTTTCCATTAGTGCAACTACGGGCTGTCAAGGAAACCTCATCAGTGGGACATTACTTACCAGCGGGTATAAGAGTGGACAGACAACATCAAAACCAACCGGTATGTTGATTCTATTAAGATAAACATGTCACAGAGTCTTGAAGTATCACCAAAATGGACAAAAAATTGAAGTACCTTGAAACAAGAGTTCGGCGACCTCATTTCTCCATTAAATATTTAGAGCTTTTGTTCATGTTATGCAAATTATATTTTGTTCAGTTCATCCTCGGAGAGGTGACACCAGCGTCTGTACAATTACTTATACATTTACATTTACAATGCATGCATGATGGAGGTCATTGCCTAACTTTCACTTTTGACATTCCCATCATTGAAAATTAACCTGTTTATCTATTTTTGCATTAGTCTTGCAAATAAATTTCACATTTTCATGTTTGGTTTCATTAAAAGCTATGGAAAGTTACGGAAAACAATGGAATGATACCATGTTCTTGTTTATCATTATGCAAATAAAGTCCACATGTATATCGTTGTGTATATCTTTGACTTAGCTATTAGCATGCTTAAAATGATAAAGATCTTTGTTCCTTTCTTTTGTTATCCGTTTTGGAATGTTTGACAAAAATGCCTCTGCAGTTCCGAAATTCAACGTTAGGGGGCTCAAATCTTTCCTTTCTGTCTTGACGTTAATAGCTATTTGCTACCATAATGTCTATAGGAGATCATGTCCGGGACAGAGATACATTGAAATTACAACTATGATAAAATATTGTGCAAATACCCTTCAACTTTTAATAGTGTGTTTATTTTGCACATTTTTCTGTAAGGTAGCTTAGAGTTATCCTCTTTGCGATTTGATTTAAGATAATGCCCCTACAATGCCAAACATACACGCTAGGTGGCCCAAACGTGTTGTCACTTGAGCACAAGAGCTATCTACCATTAAATAACCGTAACCATAGCTTGTTCAATACACGACATATCAAAACATGGATACCATGGGAATGCACTAGGGCTAGGGACTCCAAATCTAATAATTTGCAGCCGGCTAGCCTTTGTCATATCCTATAGCAGTTGATAACACACCAAGTATAAAACCAACCCGCCCAACCATTATCGAATTATCTTGATCACACACACACACACACACACACACACACACATATACACACACAAACACAAACAGATAAACGCTGCTGAAAATATATGGTATAAAATAGATAAAGTATATTAATATTTCATGGAGGTAAAAATGTCTTTAGGTTAATAATTGAATAAGTACTTGGGATAGGTAATTGCGATAATCATATATTTCCTAAAACGGATATTCAATTTACAAACATTTGCATAGCTTTAAGTTGCGTACTTTATAAGGAAAATTAACTACTATATGAAATATGAAACGTGTAAACGGGACACCGTGGAAACGTAAATATCGAAATTTAGGCGATGCCAAGTACAGTGTAGTGTGTACTGTAAAGCTGAAATATGAACCTCTATTTTTTGCTTATTTTAATAAGCTGCAACCGTAAACACCGGTAAATGCAGCCATGGAGGGACAAGGGACGACTCGAGAGTTGAGGTGGCAACCGGAGGCATAAACAAGGAAACCAGTCTACCTGAGTTCTCTCCACATCATCATCTACATGTACAAGCTGCTCGATCGGCAATCCAGGCAACTATGAACTTTTTCATCGCACCGAGTGAGTATTTATTTATCTATTATTATTGCTTGGCAGTTTGCAGAAGCCTCTTGTGCATTCACCTTTGACATTATCCATCTTAATCAAGTTCTGTCAAATAGAAGGAATTCCATTCGTTAAAATCTGTAACATGACCAAATATATTTTTGTCGACAGGTCAGTCCTGTAAACTTTGATTATTTTATTGATTTCAGTAAAGGATCTTACTCCTACTTCCTCTGAAAAATGTTTTATGTGCATATGTTCATGTGTGTTTACGGATACATGTAGGTAACTTACCTTAAGAACCTTAGGGGAGATTTTTATGCCATCCGCATTTTAATATTGGTAGAATTAGGAAAGAAAACTGTCGAGGTTTTATTTCTGCCCCATTGTATGTCATGTTGGTACAGCCGAAATTTCAATTAATATTCTTTTTTTTTTACTTTCTTAATGCCGAATATATGAATGTGTCATCATACAGCAAGACAGTTTTTATCCCGTCATTAGATCCTGCGTAAACATTTTATCCATAGTAAACATTTGATTATTTATATCATTGACTGACCTATCTACTTAACAGAAGATATGACCAGGCACCAACCTACCATTTTAGTCTATAACTACGCCTTAAACTAAAGCATCATTTTACTTATGAAAACTAACCAAATTCCAAGAAAATTCTAGGAGATTATATCTATAACCTTATGTTTTACAGTATCGATGCAAGCTTTACTAGGTATCATAAACCTGATTATTCTACCGCCATGACATAAAAACACACTAATTGGATATTAGTGCGTTTTTAGGTCATGGCTATGGAATGATTTCTTAATTGTGATTTTTATATCATTGTTTTTGTTTGTTTCTAAGCCTATGGCCTATTGTCGGAAGTCGGACCAGAAAGTTTCAAAGAACTTCTAGGCCTTGGTTCTGGCAACTCTCTGGTTTTCGTCATCGACATCTCAGGCAGCATGTCAGATGATCTTCAAGCTGTGAAGCAGACAACTGTCCAGCTTGTTAACGAAAATGCCGGAACGGTCCGCGCGCCGTACAACTACATCCTGTCCCCTTTCAGCGATCCAGGTTAGCTATGATATTATTGTAGTGCATGGGTAACCTTCATCAGTTCCACGTCGAAGCCGATCAATCTCTCATGTGAGACTGTAGAAAAACGTTTTAAGGCATTTTGAAAGCGGCTTAATATGTTAACTTTTAAGAAACTTTGCTTTTAAACACAAACAGCAGTTTAATGATATTTCTTCACAAATTCCTACCAATCAGTATTCAAATATGAACGTTCTTGATATTTCATTACAACTTATTTCTTGTAACTGATACATACGTATGATCATACGCAATCAAGAGTTAAAATCAAAGTTGATTATTCTTGACCCTATCTCACTGGGATGACAATTATGTATAAAACAAATAATTACTTTAATCTTCCTGAATGTTTACAATATAGCTTACGTTTAAGTTCCCTTAAAACAACTGTATGTCTTTCCCTATTCTAGAGTTTGGACCAGTTCGAACAACAAAAGACTCAAACCAGATGATAGCATGGCTAAACGCTTTACAAATATCAGGTGGAGGCGACTGCCCTGAACTATGCTTCAGTGGAATCGAGTTGGCTCTCCTCCATTGCCTTCCGGACTCTACAATATACATCTTCACGGACGCTGATCCAAAAGACATAGACAAATATGACACAGTTGTCTCTCTGATAGGAGACAAACGGGCAACGCTGAGATTCTTACTCACAGGCACTTGTAGCTCACGCAGTATACAACAACAGCAAATGCAGGACTCGTACAAATCGGAAGGTAAGACCTAATAGCCTAAGCCTTCATCTCTTGAGAGGATACTAAATCTAAAGGTTGTCTTGAAATCGAGGAGACAATATTATAATATATATATATATATAATATATATATATGTATATATATATATATAGAATATTCGTATATAGCAAGCAGTGAAATGTTATTTTGAAAACAGTGCATTTTAGTTGATTATTTCAAATTACGCATGATAGAGATAATAACAGAACGCTACGTTTTTTATCCTACCTACAGGTGGCCGTCATAGTCGCCATATCAAAACCACAAGTCTGTTCGACCAGCTCGCGCAGTTGTCAGGTGGATCTGTCTTTGAGGGTGACAAGGATGAAATTGATGAACTGACAAATGTCATTAGTGTCTTTGTCTCCAACTCGGCCCCAGTTCTCCTTACAAAGGTCGTGATTTCACCTGGGGTCGGTAGGGTATTTCCGGTAGAGATTGACAGTACTCTAGAGGAGTTCGTGATCTCACTCATCGGAGTAAGCAGTGCGCCTGATGTTACGGTAGAAACCCCTGAAGGTAAGCTAAATTATTTTTTTAAAAACAAGTCAGCAGGGATGTGTATCTAGCAAAAGATTCGCCAAACAATCAGTATAAAGAATATTCAAATTGTACAGCCCACGGCAAGATATGATTTTGAAAAGCAATGACGTTTTAGGCATAAACTGCAGGGCGTCGTCCTTGGTTTGGGTCTTTTGCACAGGCTTACATATTATAACGAAGTAACCCCATGTCAGTCCGGGATAGGAATTATATGTAAGCTGTAAGTTTTCTATTTACAATTACTTTAGTCTAAATCCTTAAATACCGAGAAATGAGTGCAATTTCGCGTAAAACTTTGCATAACATTACTACAAAAGTCTATTTTACAGCCGTGCCACTAAATATATGCTTTTTATCCTTAAAGGCACTAGTCAAGTTTTTGGAACACCAGGTGCGGAGATTTCTGTCGATGTTGGAAACAACCGAGTCTACCAAATCCACAACCCTGGGCCAGGAACGTGGAGGCTTTTGTTCAGAGGTAACGTTATCTTGTTCTGTTGTAACTTTCGCTCAGAGTCCGATTAACTACATTATTGGAAACATTCTAAATGGTATTTCTACATTATGTTTTGAAAATAATGCACCACATTAACATTTATTGTTTATTATTAAATATCTGCCATTCAAAGTAAGTAAGCAACAAGTCATTTTTATTCACAGCAATTATACGAATTACATGTTAATCATGCCCGTTGATAGTACATTTACTAATATATCAGGCTATAATTAACGTGACTTAGCTATTATATACTTTCGAAAGCCGTTTAACGTTAACCTTCTTTTATCATCATACCACTAGACACCCAACAGTACATGCTGGAAGTCACAGGGAAAAGCAGTGTCGACTTTACATATCAGTTTGTAAAGACAGGAATTAATGGCATTGCTCTACCAATCGAGGGCAGTCCAATTGGAGGTATTCATGACAAACATTTGTTGGTAGTCAATAGGCTTACGACAAAATGGTTATTCGTGTCTTTTAATATCTTTTTTTTTAAATCTTTTATCTTAGTTTATTTTTTAATAAGAAAGTAATCTGACTGCCTGGGAAGGTAAAATAAATTGAAGTATACATGTGTGTAAATGCTATCAGACGTGGTTAGAATGTGTAATTAAATTTCTAGTCGTTTAGTTAATAAAAAGAATGCTTATCACAGCGTTAATTCGTACTAGCATTTACCGCCAAGTCCAGTGACAGAACTTCATCTATAGGGAACATAGTCATGGCCATCCGTGCATCCAGCACGCCCGGAAGATGATGGACTGTCATACCAAAACAAGAGACGAATTTTATGTATTTTTACGTAGAAGGGAAAAAATATTGCCAACACCCCCATAACTGGGATCCAGTTAAATCACTTTATACATATTGTATCCATTGTAACCATTTGTGTAATGATTTTATGACATTTGTTGCAGGAGTAAACACTACGATGATAATCGACATTATTGGATCTGAAAATGTTCAACAACTCCACAGTCTTTTACTTCTCGGCAGAGATGGGCGTGAACTGGTATCGTCAACAACAGTCCCTTTGGGTGGACGTCTTGGTGTGAAGTATCTCACGTCAATCGTTCTACCTACTCAGGTGAATAAAATTTGAAACCTTCATTACATAAGGTGATTGATATGTCTATGTCATGCCACTTAACGTCACTGAAGTTGCACTTTAAGCATCGTTTATGTGCGCTCAATGAACTTTTTGTAAGGTTCTCTTTGGAAAAGGATTGAAATAAAATCCACAAAGCCAAAAGACCTATATCTACAAAATATAAATCTGACTTATGCATATGATATTCCATTTGATTTCATCAGGACTTCAGGGTAAAAGTTGAAGGCACGGATAAAAACAACGGCACGTTCCAGCGTGTACATCCTGCTTTCATCAGTCCTCAGAGTTTTGACGTATCTTTGGATGGCGAGAAAGGTGGGTAAGATATCCAATACAAAGTATTTTATTTGATACATTGCAAAATGTATTACGTACATTGTTGGTTGATTTATGAACCACCTAAAACTGACAATTAACTTTTTTTTTCGTTTTTACCCAATACATTTTGACTCTCTATCGGTTGGCAACATTTTCAATGGAACAAAATACCTCCAGGTCAAAATTTGGGCAAGCCATGGTGTTTAAAGGATTGCAACAAATGCAAATGACGAAATCCTCATTACGTATTTAGAGTCAAAAGACACAAATACTACAGCATTAATAGTATGCACTAGGTATTCCGCAAGAATTCTTGCTTATATTGTCTGATTTCCAACTGAGTCTAATGTTGGATATGTTTTGATATGTCTTGTTAGTTACTACATTTTGTAAACAAAGTTCAACAAATGCATGTACACATTATAATGATCTGCAAAACATTACAACAAAACGTTGCAAAACTGATGTCATTTTAGAGCAACTGTTCGCTGGGAGGACAGCAAAGGTCTATTTCCGCATAGTGAACCACGGAAGTAGGTCAACCTTTACCCTGAGTGCAACGGATGACACATCGATGGTGCATTCATTGGTACCCACAAGTATAACCTTAATCGAGAACGGCAATTCCACTGGACACGTCATGTTCAGCGCTCCGAGTGGAATGGCTGTTGGCACTACAAGGTATATAACAGTATTGCCATCTTGTCGACTTCCAAAAATAGCACACATGTACCCACGACAATTGCAATACATTGATAGCTCGAGAATATGTTACTTATGTTACTATGTGCGATATACTGTTTTTATAATTGGCTTCCTTCTGGTTTTAACAATTGTAACGCGGCAGTAACCCTGCTATCTGTACCATGTTGTGTGAGAAGAAATGAACCATTATATATGCTCTGCGAGACTAAAAACTTTTTTCCCGTGCTTCAGTACCGCAACACTGTCTGTAACGGGACCCGGGGCTTTGTTCAACTCCCTCGTCATCAGGATGACTGTAGAGCCCCATATAGTTGTGGTAAGTGTATATAGTTCTATAGTCGTCTTTTTCTGGAACTTTTCCTGTTGATGCTCGTTAAGCAAGGATTTATAAACAATACATTATATTAGTACAGCGAGAATATTCAAACAATTAAGATATATTCGATTTGCACAATATTTTTTTTCAGACCGTAGATAATGTTCTACCGATCTGCTCAATTATCTCTACTACGGACAACTGTACCCTGGAGCAGCAGCACCCTTCCACGTGCCAAAACCACCTGTGGTCCTTTGACGTGCAGGTGAAAGATGAAGATTCGGGGGTTTACAGTCTCCAGGCCTCTCCTATGGGGAATGGTACTGACTTCAGCCATGACAGCTTTAATCCGGGGACGTCTGCTACTGCAATCAATGCTCATTACAGGTAAAGTTAGAATTTGCATTTAAATGATAACGTATTCTTACAGATGGTATTATTCCCGTTCAGGTGATCGATGAAAATTACTTGCGTACAAATTAAGCACATTTCACAAGCAATGGAAAACAAACTTCACATTTTTCTTTACCAAGGGCTATCTATACGCTTCGGATTGCATTGATGAATTCTGCGCTTGACAGAACTTCATCTCTTGATCAAAGTTGCCCACATCTTATAATAACAACGTCTGTGACCAACTACTACAGATTCTCGTTCTTACATTGGACCATCAAAGAGTGGAATGAACTAGAGTCTAGTGTGGCTGTGTCCCTCTTCTAGTTCAAAACTGAGCTGCTCCCTCCGTCCATTGTGCTCATGTAAATATGTATGTTGTGATATAGCTGAATTACAATTGCACATGTCCAAGTCGTTCCCCGTTCCTACACTTTGTTTACACATGTATCAATAATATCATACACGGTCATTTGCGCAGCTACTAATAAGTCGATTTGTTGGACAAGCAGTACTAATCAAATATCATGGTGATTTTTCCGATCATGGATTGGTGGAATTCATAATTAAGCGGTTGACCGGTCCCCTATGTGTTTGGTGGCTTATCGGGAAAACTGGACAGTATAAAAACAACTTGGAAGCAGAATTGCATTACCACTGTGGCACCGGAGGAACGTTTTGTACTTACGATTTTGCCTCGTAGAATAATTGTGTTATTCTTACCTTTTACTAGCAATATGCATGGTGATCTCATTATGGCTAATTAGTATAATGTTTGTACATATTTTCGTTAGCTTTAGTTGAAGAATATGTTCAACCCAAAAAGTAATCACCGATATTTTGTAAAGGTTAATAAATGGATTGAATATATAACTTGGTTGTTTTCTATCCAGGTCCAATTGTTGTAAACCACAAGGTACGATAACGGTGGCAGACATATCAGGAAACACTGCGCAGTGCACAATGGACTATTTCATACCAACAACGCCCTCTCCTTCAACAACGCCCTCTCCTTCAACAACGCCCTCTTCTACAACAATGCACTTTCCTATGACAACACCGTCGTCTACTAAAGCTACATCTGAACCAACAACCAACATCCAGGTAATGCCTAAATCATAAATCATCTCCGTAAATACATTTTCAGTATACATGAATGATGTACATTGTATTCGTAACCATTTGAAATTAAATAAATGGCACAGTTATGAATATAGGGAGTTAGTGTCGGTTGGAGGACAAAAGACCCAAACATCGTTAAAGCAGTTAAGTCTGAATTTATTGCCATTACACTTTTTGATCTTTTATCTATAAAAAACCCTACTAATCCCTAATACTTTTACCTTTTCATGAGTCAATAACACACGCTTGGTTTCTGCCTTCTGGCTGTACATTCCAACCATTGATACAACTATGAACGTTTACCTGTACTTCTAAACGGGGGGGCTTGATGAATACGTAGCTAGTCTATTTAAAAAAGCCACTGTGGTTTGATAGGGTATATAGAAAATCAAAGCATCGCAAAATGTTCACATAGCAAGGTTAGACAAACTTTGCAGAAGCGTGTCATACAGGTAGCTATATTTTCATTACCTGGTGTACTTTTAAGATTTTTTGTTTTATTTTTATTTTCATTTACAACAGTCTGTGGGTTCATTGGGTGCGGCTGAGATTGTCCTGGTGACTTGTGCAGCTGTGGTCGCTGTTGCTGGTGTCATCTTTACCGCCTGCCTTTGCAACCGGAAAAACACTGTGAAATCTCAGCACTTCGAGCTTAAAAGGAACCATAGCATGAGTAAACGTGGTACTTTTGTTAAACATGAAGCCAATTCTGGATAATTGCATTATATCCTTCATAGAGACTAAAGATTCTTCAGGCCCTCGCCCATTATCTAAAACTTTCCTAAGCCGAAACTTGCGTAATGCACCTTTCGTGTCACATTATCATATATTCAATTGCACTATCAAGATGCTATGTTCCTATCCAAATGTTTATAAAAAAAAAACAGCAAAGATTTGCTGCTCTTGGATTCGTGGCTTCTTAGCTTCCACAAGAATGGATAAGCCTATGCCTTGCTAGTTCCTAAAGCGATGTCTATCATACTATACAAGTAGTATAAGTTTTGATATGTCTGACCCTGTGAAGACTTACGCATATTTTCCGAAGGTGTTGTTCATTTCTAGTTTTTTTTTTGAATTCTTTAAAGCAAGTTTGTTTAGGTACTGTTTAGTCTGATTTTAACTTTGGCGTAGCCGTAAGTGTCTATGATTCCGCAACCAAAGAAATAGCAATTCCAAAGGATATAGGTTATTCCATCACGTATAGTTGACTATCTATCTGGATTTGAGAGGATAACATTGACCTGATACATCCTCCTGACATATTATAAATCAAATGAAAACGACCTTAATGGGCTACTATAAATAACTATCTTACTTCAACAACAACTTCTAAGTTCAACCGAGGATAAATGATTATTATGGTATTTAAAAAATTCCCATTTACATATACAATCACAATCGAGAGACTCTGTATGTCCCTTCGCTACTTTTAATCATAACGTTGTCAGACCAACTAAGAAATCAAAGCAAAAAAAACAAAAACATTCCTCGCAATTCTCCATACTTAACATATTACGGCACAATATACCAGTATTTTTCTCAATTAGACATCCATGTGGTTGGTTTCTTAGTATTTTGAGTTATGTCTAGAACTCTTTTGGGCAAATACTTAGTCAATGTAATAAAAACTGATTTTATTGATGCAAAGGCATAAATATGTATATGTGTATTATGTTTTTTACTTGATAAAGTAAAAGTCGATGTCGCAATAAAAAGTGTGTCCACTATACGCGTTTGAAAGTTTTTTTCTTCTTGTTCCAAAGAATCAAGGTTTCTTTGCTCTGTTAAAAAACACTTCCAGGTTTTAAAAAAATTATCTAAAAGTTGCTTTTATTACTAACTTATCAAAAATGTGTCTCTTTCATAATGCACGTTAGTTTTAATTTGGATGAATTTTACATTTCGATCTTTTGAACCAAAATATGACAATAAGTCTAAACTTTAAAAGTTTATCATAAGAAAAGATGCTATGGTTTAAAAATTCCACATGTATTATGCTGGTGGGATTTTGATTTACATCACTTTCCCGAATGATACCCATCTAAATTAAATTAAATTAAATTCTGCAACCCACAGAGAGAGGGAGAGAGAGAAAGAGAGGTAGGGAGAGAGATAACTTTCAAAAAGGCAATAAATCACATTAATTTACATGCAAACAAAGAATCGACCAGCTGGCAGGTCATGCCAGGATATTGGTTGTTTACATACTGAATGCCAGCCTGATCATGGCCTTACTGGTTGACCTTAATGACCATATATATATGGGTTTGGTTGCAGGAAAAAAAAACGAGAAAAAAACGTGTAATGACCAATTAGGTCTAGAGTTGCCAAATAAAGGATGACCTTCGTGGGACACGCATCAAGAGCAATTCCCTCTTAGGACGTGATAAAAATTGAAAAACATATTATAACCTCAGACTCTGCTTAGAAACCCACGAGGTAGAAACACTGAAAGAGCTGGGGGTTCCCATAACCAACTGGAAGGAGTACGCCCATGTTACTTCAACCTGGCGTGAACTTTCGATGTCTGTAGCCGCCATTCATTAAACTATAATGCATGCGAATTTTTGATTGATTAATCGTATCCGTACATTGTACTGATGTCATACAACCAATGTCAATTCCCAGGTAAAAGAAAATGCGGTAAAAGAACAAATTTTAAAATGAAGAACTTATTGTTCAGTAACGTTATACAATACTCCCTGTGTTCAGTTACATTTTTCCTCATTTCTTACCACTTATGTTTGAAAATAAAAGCAATCTTTAGTCGTCATTCTTGTCGCTCGGTCATATCGGTTTCCGGGTAGCTAGAGAAATTCATCTAAATAAGAAAATTACCCAGCCTAAAGAATAAAGAAACATACCAAATATCATGATGATATGTCAACACGTTCTATAGTTATTCTCGTCCGTTTCAAACAAAATTGGCGCCTGTAGTTAAAAAAAAAGCCTTAGGTGGTGCACAGTTACAACACTTACTATACCACTAATGAATCAGCATGTCCAGAACGAATTCCGCTGCAGTACCTTAGCAAAACACTAGGGGGCCATTATCTAAATTGACCTTGGTTTTTATGATATTATCCACCTACAAGATATCATCAGGATACATCCAAGGCTTCTCGAGTTATGCTGGTGACACACAGACAGACAGATAGACAAACATGATCAAAATATAACCTTCCGGCGAAGGTAAAAACTGTCAGAGAAGGGGTTGTACTAATGGCTCCATGGAGCTATTAGTAAACCTCTATTGGAGTCAACACCGCCCAGGTTATCTGAAGGGCGGCCGGCTGGCGGTTACGTCAGGAGCTCGGATGTTTACATGCTAATTGCGGGAAGTCGGATTATGACCCCACTGGATCCTTTGTCGGGTTGATATGTGATAAGGCAGCTGTGAGCAAAGGATAAAAACAAAATGTAAACACCGCCTTGTTATCAACAGGACGGTCGGCTGGCGGAATCCGTCAGGTATTTACATACGGGGTATATGCCACCCGGTAATGATCCAACTGGGGCGCGGGTATCGGAAGGCCACTATTATCAAAAGCCGACATAAATGTTTTATATATAATTCAAAAGACCTTATTATACATAGAATTCATATAGCCAAAAAATTAATAAGCACGAACACAAAAATAAAGATATACACCAAATGTAGTGCTTTTTCTCGAATTGTAGTTTAAAAAGGATACAAAGTCTTAAAACGTTTTTCATTTGTTCGTGATACAATGGCGACAGGTTGTTGACAGGCATTTTTGACCAAAAAATTGCCATGTATAGTAATAACATTTTTTTGTGTGTTTTTTGTTGTTGCTAGTTTTGTTATCTTAGGCAACAGCAAGTAAATTTTATGGATGACATCAGCGCCCGCATTAATTTTCGCCTGGTTTCAGAAAAAAAACAAGAATTTTTTCGTCTGCAGGGATAGTCAACATGACGATAAAGTATCAAAATGAGCAAATATATGGTGTTGTAGCCTAAAATTGGTCCTGTAGAAGTAGCACTTGCAAGGAACCCAGGACTGTTGTTTTAGAAATGAAACTTATTAGATAGTTGTAAAAGTGACAGCAATATGGAAGCTATGAGTGTGGTTACCAACTTTGTTGTTGATGCCAGTCTACCACACTAATGTCACTTTTACCACACCAGCACATGTCTTAAATACAGGAATGAATGCCTTGTTGGCTATGATACCATGTTTTGTCACTTTAATTCTTTATTTAATTCTTTAAAACAGTCATCACAACTTTATGGTGCCTATTTTGAAAATGTAGCCATCTTGTTTTTTTTTTTCACCAATCTTGTTTTTTTCCCGCCCTACCGCACTATTTTTGCAGTCTGCATAGGATGTCAGCCATAAAATTTACTTGCTGTGGCCCTATTACATAAATAAGATTTTATGTAATTCATTCAATATACATCTAGATGGATCATAAATTGGAAGTCAGTCTATCGACTGAAAAAGGAGCCGCGGGAGGGCAAGCTGGAGGTGGGGCGATGTTATCCGAGAATGGATTATTGCTACATCACTGACAGAGCGCGCCCCCAGGTACAAGCCAGACACTGGAATAAGTAGAAGAGGATGATACTGAATGTCAACATAGTACATGACCTTCAGACATAAGGATGGGACTAGGTGAAGGGAAAGGTAGTTGGCGGACCCAATATGGAGGACCCCAACTGCTATCTTAAATATGTATGGTGTCATTTTATGTTGCTGTATACAACATGAATCGTAGCTGACATCATTATTCAGCTACACTTACTGTTATATGTTTGTTTTATAATTTGAAGTTTTCTCGGAATATCCTCTTTTTATCGTTCCAACTAATACAATCACATAGATGACGTCATAATGACGTCATATTAAGTTATAATGACGCCAACATGTGTACAATCCTCATCTTTTACTTTCACTCATTATTCAATTGTTTAAGAGTAACAGGTGTTTTAAACGTGGAACCCCCACCATTGCACCAAAGAAGCTTAATCATAAATTCTCGTTATACCCCCCTCACATTAGTAAAAAACTGATCGGACGACGAGTCTACGAGCTCTAAATTACGATCACGAATTCTGATGCGGACGAAGAAATGGCAGAGTTCCCCCCTTCCCGTCAGGGTCGTGCCTCCTTGTAACTTAGAGCTCGCAGACTCGTCGTCCAATCGATTTTCGCCTAATGTGAGGGGGGGGGGTTATTAGCAATAGTCACATTCTGTACAATAATTGAAACATATTACAGGCAGACATTTGAAAATCACTGCCAGCTAGATACGAGCCTGTTGCTACTTATATATATATGTCACAGTAAACATCACGATCCAGCAGAATCGCCGATTCTCCTAGGAGAAATTGCGATCGGAGTTTCTCCTAGGAGAGATCCCGATCGGAATCTGTACTAGTACAATCGCCAATTCTACTAGTAAAGATTGCGATCTCTCCTAGGAGAGACTCCGATCCAAACTCAAATTATGCTAAGATAGGAAACAGACTGCGATTTAGATCTGTCCTAGAACAATCAATACTTATTTTGATAAACAATGATTTTATTTAGTATTACTGCAAACCTATTAACTTATTACCAACTACAATCAAGCCTAGTTGTGTCACTTCTACAATGTTTACTTCACCGAAGATTACCACACTAGAATCACTTCTGCAACTGTATTTTGACACCTGTTGATCGATTAACAATGCTTATTGTTCTTCTAAAGCTGTGAAATGATTCAGTACAAGTCTGACTAGTGTCAGTAATGAAATGTACTAAATAGGTGTGAAATTGTGAGTGATATCTTAAAACTATGATTGATCTTTTGACACCTGTTTGACGAATTTACAGTTGTTATTGTTATTCCAAAGCCGTGAAATTTGCATACTGACACATTGTTTGATCACCTGTTGGTGTCTTTCACAAATTATAAGATTTTTGCCACTACTTTATCAGAAATTACCTTTTTTATTAGAAATATCTTTTCAGAAAACACACTCAGATGAAATTTACCATGAATGATGGTGATGCTATATACAATAGTGCACCTTGAGTTAAGTTGCAGAAGTGACTTAAATGTGGTAGTCTTCTGTGAACTTAACATTGTAGAAGTGACAAACATAGGCTTGAGTGTAGTTGGTAATGAGTTAGTAGGT
>NW_023365793.1:172796-174198 GCF_000003815.2 Branchiostoma floridae
CATTGTTAGAACACCTCAATAGTTACCTGTGTTGTTTATTTTAGAACACCTTAGCCGTTACCTTTTTTGTTTATTTAGAACATAAGAATTATTCCTTGTTTCAAGAAATTGTTTGTCTTCATTTTCTTTTCACTGAGGAAGGAAGGCGGACGCCTTCCGAAACGTCTGTATAAAAATAAAGTATCCAGAAGTAAAGATTTATTCGTCTTCAATTGTAACGATTCCTGGATGTCTAACCTTCACAAACGTATATTGGCTATAGTTTTGGACAGTTACAAACAAGTTTTAGTATGACACTTGACGTCAGTTGAAAGGGATAAAAGGGAATTTCCAACTAATAAAACCACACGTTCATCCTGCCGCTTACTTTTTGGCCAGGTACTCTTTTAGTACTACATGAATGAGACCTAACAGACTTAGAGTCCCGAATAAAGACACTATCCATAACAATCCTTAACTATTTTGCGAATGAATGTGTTTTGTGGAACTCTAGCTTGGGGCTGTGCATAAGGGACATAAAGAATAATTGACAAATGATTTAAGCTTGTTTTACACATTTTTATTGTTCCTCTCGAATGTGGCTGTCACAGTTCTATAGATGTGATGCATTTTTTCACAGGACAGATGTATGTAGAGCACTTACTTTACTTTACTAAATTGGTCAAGCTCCCGCTCGAGCCAAGCTTGAAAGTTTTCTCCACTCCTCCCTGTCTTTCATCAAGGACTGGATTCCCCTCACATCATGTAGGTTAGTGTCGGCTCTTAGATTGTCGATGTAGTTTTCTTTCGGTCTTCCCCGGCTTTTCTTCTCCTTTGTGGGCTCCCATAGCACAAGGTTGAATGACATGATGTCGGTGTGTCGGACACAGTGAGCAGCTAGTTTCAGTCTCCTTGCCTTGATTTTTTTTTAGATGGGTGGCAGGTCTTGATACAGCTGTTCTTTGGAGAGTATCTGCATCCAGGAGACATTGAGACGCATGCGAAGCATCCGTGTGTAGCATCCGTTCAAGCTTTCTATAGTAGATTTTGTGAGCGTCTATGTTTCGCTCCCGTACAGAAGAATGGACTCCACTGTGGCGATGAAAAGCTTAAGTTTGATTTTCCGCGATAGCTGTGAGTTCCAAACTTTTCTTAGTTTGTGGCAGCTACTCCGTTCCAAAGCTTTCCTTACTTCTATGTCTTTCTCGGAGCTTTACATGTTTGACCCTAGATATTTAAAGTTCTTCCTCCCCCAATAAATCACCACTACTGGTTTTAATTATAATCGGAGCGACCAGGTTGTAGGCCATGAATTTTGTTTTCTTCGCGTTTAGGTGCAACCCCACTTTTGCAGCTTCATTTTCAAGACTCAGAAGTACTTCTTTGCTTGGAGGGGTTTGTCTGCCAGTAGCGCGATATCGTC
>NW_023365793.1:174298-176010 GCF_000003815.2 Branchiostoma floridae
ATTGCACTAGTACAGATTGCGATAGAGATCTCTCCTAGGAGAAACTCCGATCGCGATTCTCTTTTAAGAGAATCGGCGATTCTACTGGATCGTGATTTCTACTGTGACGTATACATACAGGTGGCCAAACAGTAAATTTTGGAAGCGCTGGTTGCTTGGTCTGATCAACTGCTATTGGGCCAATCCTATTTGCATCTTTTAACATGGCACTTCTTGTATTCATTTATCAATGATTGGGTCTGTGGTCAATTTCTTTCTTTAAAAAAAAACTGATATTCTTCTTCACTGTACCAGGCATCGCAAACATATTATTGTGTGGCACAATATATACAGTGTAGTGCGTTAGGTAGCGCTCAGACAACGAGATAGGCGATGTAAAAATGAACAAACGTGCCGATGGCTTTGAGTTCGAGTTGAAAGGGTTACGCGAACATGAATTAAACCAACATTTCTTTATTTACAGCATATACCAAAATAAGACAAAACCTCTAATGTTTGACAATAATAGTAAACATCATTCGCAAATTTGGCTGCAAATTCAATATCAGAAAAGTTGCTGAGCAAGGGTAGAATTTTGTCATGAGAATGAGCAGGTGCTTATCAATTTCGCTGTCTGTGGGGGTGTAGGAAAACATGTTAAAAATAGCAGTAGCGATTATAAATATGCACCGCAAAGTAAAGACTTAGTTAACGCTGAAGGCGGATCACCATGAAGGTCTTTTTTAAATTCTTGATGACCGTCCATCTTCTGACTTGTTTGGGAACAGGTAGGGAATCTCTCAGCATTTCTTGTCCACATTACATGTTTCGAAAATTGTTTTGAAGAAGAAAGAAGTCATCTCCATGTAATATATTATTCTAGATGGTATTTAGAACTTCCCCCTTTTTCCAAAACTACCTCTGTCACATAGCGCAACAATCGATCAAAGGACAAGTCTGCGAGCTCTAAATGATATTTTCGGCCGTAGTACGTCCTGTGTTTTCTCGATCAGTGCAACATGGCACATACAGAATACATAGTAGACGGACATAAAATAAAATACTTTGGTATAGATAACAATGGTGACAATTGGAAACAAGTGACTTAGCAATGGTATGAACTGCTAAGATCTACGATCTAAGCATTTAAGGTTTGGCTTCTTTGTAGACTTTTGTTATGGCGGTCTGATACCTCCGCTCAGAAACCTTCGAATATCAAACAATTTATGGCTGAAATTAACTGAATTTTCGTTGGCTATCCTGGTAAGTCTGATAAAAAACAATATACATTTTTTATTTATTTCCACAGAGCATGAGTTTAGTTTCACAGACCAAATTCGAAGATGAAGCATTGGTCAAGAAGGTGCACTAGAGCCTATGAAAACAGAATTGTCATCTGTGTAAAGTTAAGTCATTTTAAAAGCAAAATATCTGCTATGGGCAGTGGGTCTGGTAAATGGGTTTAATCTTAACCCCCCCCCCCCAGAGGCCTGTTACGGTACTGCAGCGGAACTTCCGGGTATGATATCTCGAGTTCTGGACATGCTGTGGTCATGATTTTTGCACTGTAGATAACTGGTGGGACCGAAGTAAGGGCACCCTAGCGGCTTGTTTTGGAACTGCATTGAGCATTTTATTTTTAAGATTTTAAGTAAACCCTGTCCTTATCGTCTGAATAGACATATCTATTATTGGGCTCCAGGGCTAACCCAGCCTTGCCCCCTGTATGTGCT
>NW_023365793.1:176110-181110 GCF_000003815.2 Branchiostoma floridae
TAGATCATTTATTACTACAGGCGGGTCGCGACTACTTTTCTTACTTTCTAGCTCAAAGCCCAGCTCAGTTTCTCTGTCTCCGAGCGTCTGACGCATGATGTAGTCGAGAACAATTGCGAAAAGGTAGGCTAGGGTGCAAGTGTGTCGCCCTGTAGAACACCTGCAGTGATGTTGAACAGTTCAGTTTCGCCATCAGGGGTCAGCACGTTTGCACGTGTGTCCTGGTTACGTTTATCAATGACTTGAACAAGCTTCACGGGGATTCCGTGGGCCTTGAGGATGTTCATTATTTTACCCCTGTGTATACTGCCAAAGGCATTGCATTGTCTGGAGGTTTTTGCTCAGTACATTGTGTTAATATCCCTGACTAATCATTTACTCATTATATTAAGGACAAACGAAAACAAGAATTCGGAGACCTCATATCTCCATGAAATAGTCTGATTATGTAAATCATTTCGCCATTTACATGCTATGCTTGGTTATGTGCACGTTTAGATAACTTACACTGGTCAAAATGTTCATTGTGCAATCATTTACCATTTAGTAGAATTATTGCACTTTACATTAATTATGCAACTTAGGGACATATTTGCATAATTAGTATATCTGTTAATGTCCCACCAGCCACAAACTATATATATGACAGGTATTTGAGTTCCACAATGCCAAACACAATGCCAAATAGATTTCCCTCATGAATTATGCAAATTAAGTACCAGTTTGCATAATTTGTATTTGATTATGTTCATCCTTGTCAAAGCTTCCTACATACCAAATATCATCTAAATTTTTAACGCATGTCCAGAAGTGGTTGTTCTGGTCATACCTCAAATTTGTCGTTCCCTTGTCCAGTTATCCTCCTTTGAAGATTTTGCGAAAAACGCCCCTGCAGTTATAGAGCATCCTGCTAGGGGACCCAAACATACATCACCTATTCCTTACGTCACAAGCATTCTGCAACTAAAATATCAAGATCATAGCACATCCAGGGCAAAAGATACAAAAAACGGAATATCTGCTGCAGTACCAAGGTCACATACCATGGGGCCCAAATTGACCCCATCTTCCCAACACCTACCTACATACCAAATAAAAAGTATTTAAGAGACATTTACATGTAGAACCAGATATTGCGTACAAAACTCTCTCTTGCCTTTCTTCTCATATTTGTGTATAAATTACACCACAAACATGCATTTAGAAATTAGAAACATCAATGTACACGTGTGTATGTGCATTTTATTGCTTCCAATGCCTGTGTAAAAGGAAATTGCCAAAGAGCCTGTAATGGGTGGATTAAAATGGTCTGGTATGAGATTCAGTTAGTTTAGCTTTTTAGTGATCTGAGACCTCTTTTTTTTTCACACTTGTACGTCTCTAAACATGACTGTGCATCTACCTTCCCCTTTTATCGCCTCCATGTCAGTGGTAACAGATTCTCTGATTTTATACTGGTAATCTGCTTGGCTGTGTGCAACTCACTGGGCGGGAAAATAGCTTCATAACAGCTCCGTTAACGTAGTGCATCCCCTGGCACACTATGTACATTATTTTTGGACTGGTTCATTTACATGGGGTGCACTGGGAGAGTCCATTCTTGCACGGGGGAAGTTTAGGCTTAAGCGTGGTCGGCATTTGCAGTTGTTTGCTAGCTTTACAAGACAATACGTCAAGCAGGGGTTAATGAATTTGAATTGACATATACAGGTATAAACTATGGGCAATTATTGACATTATAACATACATTTCATGAAAAATTGTCATTATTAACAAAAGCAATCAGGTGAACTTTTTCCATCGATAAGTTTACTGTACAAGTGGACATGAATCTATATCATGGACACAGCTGTTGTTTGTTGACAGACACAGCTGTTTGTCTTTTTGACCTATATCATACCGTAGTACCGTAATATTTATCTTCGACCTCTTGGACCTGAAGGGAATTTCTATTTATGAGGCGAAGTTATTTGTTTGCTAAACTCTAGTTTAACATTAAATTTGTATTCAACCTATAACCCGTATTTTTCATGTTAAGATATGTATACGCGTAAACGGAATTTCGCACTATTTGGTTGACCTTTGACCAACATGTTTACTAAAGTACAAAGTGCTCTAACAACACGGCACACAAGAAATACCATCAAAGAGGTCATCAAGAGTTACTTGTATCATTGACTACCTCTATCAAAAGCGGAGAAGCTTTAAATCTTTTGATAGTTGAGAAATAGTTTGCAGTGTTTAGGGTGGATTGGGTTTTCAGTGGATTGGGTATTCGGTTCCTTTTTTTTCAAATTGAAAATTAGTATTCTTTTAATATAGGAGCATTAGAAAACGCACCAACCTTACATTCACTTTAAAACGACAACTTATAGAAACTAGTGTTAAACGACCTAATACCATATCCACAATTCGGTTCTTATTTTCAGCCCTACCAAAGTCATGCTGGGAGCATTTGGTATCTGAGCAGCTGACAGGCAACACACCGACTGACGGAATCTACAACATCAGCATCAATGGCGACGTGTTTCCTGTGTACTGTGACATGTCACGTGACGAGGGTGGCTGGACCTTAGTGGTCAGTAGTCACACCATGACCGGATGGGATGGTCATCTTCTGTCACGTGACGAGTCCAACCCATCACTGAATTATGACTACTCGATACTGGGCAAAGTTGACAGCTGGAGGACCAACAGCGACTCTCCAACGTTTCAGGTTAGTTACAATTCTCAACAGAATCCGGTCATTACGCCATTATCACAATTTTGAATATTAAACCTTGATGAGTGAGGCCTTATCTTAAATCTAAATACGTAATTCAATTGCACCATACCAGTTAAAGTTCACTAGTGAATTCAAGGGCAACCGTATGTCTATATATTTTTTTTTTGCTTTAAAAGGTTGATGTTAAAATGTTTTTTTTTCCTTTAAAAGTTAAATTAATACATATTGGTGATCGATCAAATTTGTTAGGTCGCGGAATGTTAATGAGTTCGGGATGTTGATGGGTTCGGAACGTTGTTTTCTTTATTCAAGTTTTGTATTTCTACATATTAGTACCGCTTGGAAGCCGATGAGAATGGCAGATGGGGTGGTATCTGGGAAGCTCCCAGAGACTACAGCTTCGTCTTTACAGACAACAGCCAAACCAACATCACCCTTGTCACACGGTTCGACGCCTGGGAAGACACAGCCAGCACGCTGGGAGACAGGATGCCGTGGGTTGTTCAGGGCAGCTCCTCCTTCCCGCTACTGACCACAGCAGCAGACCCGGATGCGTCATGGTGGGGGACAGTCGTGGCGACAGACCACGGCATCAACAGCTGGCATGTCACCGCCTGGATTCCTCAACAGATGCCATTTCCTTATGGGATCTGGTATTGGTACAAGGAAAGTAGTAAGTAAACAGTATATATATATATATATATATATATACAATTATATACATACCTAGTAATAGCAAAGGGTTTTTGCTTGATCTCCTAGCTATCAACAAATTAAAGGAAAATATTTTCTTATTGAAAAATATATTTCGCGTGCACATCGAAAGGAAAATCTACAATTTCAAAATTATGACTGTCTGGTATGTTGAAACATTGCTGTTTCATATGCCAAAGGCAAACCTATTAGGTCAATTGGCTATTGTATATCAAAGCAGGAATCCGAATCATAATATATGTTTGGGATTCGTTGTCAATTCCTCCTCTTACGTTACTCATACGCATAATACAGACGCAAGAAATCGTCAACCTAGCCTTTCCTGCAACAAAAAGATTATCTAAGCCCCTAAATACTTTGCTATTTTGTTCCCGCTGGACTATTGTTCAATTCTCTTGTTTCCTTAAAAAATTAGATAAACTTCTAAGATATTTTTTCCTTCGCTGTACAGATGTATTCCATTGTTGCTTCTGGTACCTTACTTTAACAAGATTGTCATTGTTCACTTCCCTTTAATCCAGAAAACTACTTAGGGTATTTTCTTTTTGTTTTTTTCCCAGGCCTTGCACAGGGCCCGTGCAATTCGTACACGACAATAAGTGATCCCCTACGTTCCACGGCGTACAACGTGGCACCGGGTGCTCCACAACTTTGTGACAACCAACTGCAACCCAACTGGTACCGGTTTGACAGCCCTGCTGGGAACGAGATGCCAACCTACTGCGTACCAGAGTACCACTGTGGCACGACGTTCCCAGTGTGGATGAATGGACAACACCCAACTCTTGCGGACGGCGTAGTTACGAGGAACCTGTGTGCTGATACCCAAACCATCGATCCATTTGGACCGTCATGCTGTCAATGGACGGGACAAGCAGCTGTGAAGAAGTGTGATGATGGCGTGGACCAGTTCTACGTGTACTTCCTCGACAGGCTTCCGATGTGTCACATGGCATATTGCGCAGGTATGTTCTGATCCGATCCACTATTGAAAATACTTTTGCTACAAAAATACCAACTTAGCCAAAAATTCAGAATCACCATAAAAAGGCAAACGTTTGCGATTAAATACAGACCTTTTTATATCTTATGTCCTAATAAATGACCTTTTTTTAATGGCAATAAATGTTGGATGATGTAGTGCATGCGATTTGAATTCCTCTTCTTGCTTTTAAATCTTAATCTATATTTTTTAAAACTTGATCTTCCTATTTAAACGGGGAATTAGAAAATAAGTTACCCGTAACGTCTATTCGGATTGCGTCAAAGACATCAAATTTAGTTGTTGTTTTTATTTCAAAAAAAATGTTTAAGATGCAAATTTTAACCCTATCCAGACTGGGGGGGGGGGCTAAAAGTGCCCGCGCCGACTTTGACCTCCTATAGCTTCCAAACGGCGTGTGCTAGAACAACCAAACTTGGTGAGTTTTCCTAAAATATTGTTGGCAACAATTTAAAAAAAATGGGTAAGTTAATTACTTTTTCGTGTTGCCATGGCAAAGGATTTCTGAAATGCAAATTTTACAAAAATCACTAATTTTGGTTTAAACAATGGGATTTT